>NC_055972.1:29015532-29070532 GCF_018492685.1 Alosa sapidissima | reverse complement strand
CATCACCATGTACTTTGTCTTCACTTCGATGGCAGGCATTCGCAACATGGGCATCTGGTTCTTCTGGGTCCGGGTAAGACACCTCTCCCCCCCACAATCTGCCCCACAATCTCCCTGCATTAGTGATGTTCTAATCTTCCCTCTCTGCACCAGACAGACATACTAATTGAAATTGGCCTCTGTGTGTAGAGGTGAAGTATTTTTATCTCTCTTTTATGGCTCTCTGAATATAGCTAGACAGGCATGAAGAGGTTCTTTGCCTTTTCTTTTTTTTTAAGTATATTTTTTTTGGCCTTTTATGCCTTTAATTGACAGGATAGTGGAGAATGACAGGAAGTGAATGGGAGAGAGAGTTGGGGTGGGATCCGGAAAGGACCACGGGGCGGGAATCGAACCCGGGTCGCCGGCGTATGGTGCAGGTGCCCCAGCCAGTCGCGCCACGGCTGGGGCCTTTTCTCTGTTCTTCTGTTCCTCCTCTCCCTGTCCTCTCTCTCTCTCTCTCTCTCCCTCCACACACTTACCCCTCTCTCTCTCTCTCTCTCTCTCTCTCTCTCTCCACCTACCCCCCCCCTCTCTCTCATTCCCCTGTCTCTTTCAATTTCTCTCTCTCTCTCTCTCTCCCTCTCTCTCTCTGCCCTCTGTAACTATTTTGTTACCTCTGACAGCTGTACAAGATTAGACCCAAGCGGACTCGGCCCCAGGCTCTGCTCTTCCTCTGCATGATCCTGCTGCTGATTGTGCTCCACACCAGCTACATGATCTACAGCCTGGCGCCGCAATATGTCATGTATGGCAGCCAGAAGTACCTGCTGCAGGTAAGGAGGAGTCCCCGGGCGTCCGAGGGTGCACTGGCGGGCAGGAGGGAGTGCGGGAGATGGACCAGGCGCTGCACGCACGCTTTAGGGGGGCTGGGATTAGGCCTGCAGACTGTGCTGGTCATTTTCAACACACACACACACACACACACACACACACACACACACACACACAATGACCTGGAAGCACAGATCGAGTACACACATATTTACACTTACTCATACACAGGTACACACTTACACACCCACACACACACACAGTGACCAGTGGGGATTACAGATGTCATCTTCTTTGTAGAAGAAAAGAGACAACCTATCTGTTAGGGCATAGGAGGTTGTGTGTGTGTGTGTGTGTGTGTGTGTGTGTGTGTGTGTGTGTGTGTGTGTGTGTATGTGTATATATGTGCCGGTATGTAATGGTGCTTCATGTTCGTGTAAGACCCGCTGGAATAGAAACCTATCCCAAATCAAGGCCATTTTCTGGAGAAATCCCACCTGTGGAGATTCCGTGGCTCATTCGCCGCACAGGTTCATCTCCCTTATCCTCAGTGCCTCAGTCCATTTAACAGCGCCTGTCCAGTCCAGTCCAGACAGTGAGATGTTCCAGCTACACAGGTGTTAAAGCTCGACAAAACTACTTTCTCCACAAACCTACCCTCACCAATGGTGCCTGGTGGTAAACATGAAACATAGAAGTGGGCAAGCTGTGTCACAAACTGCAGCATCTCAAACACTTATGGGTCCAGGTATCCACGGATACATCGGCCTAGTGACCATTACCATTACCGACTAGTGGCCATTTCCTGATCCTGCATAACCCTACAAATATACTTAACTAAACACATCCTCCTTAGCCACACTCAAGCACAGAAGCTGGAGTTCGCCTCTCACCTCCACCATCCTGGTTTTTGTTCTTCTCCCTCTTCCTGTTTTTCTCAGCACTACACTCCCATGGTCCTCGTTTGGGCCATCAGGCCCATTATGTGAGCACCGGGCGGCTTGAAGACTGTCCAGCGCAGACGGGCTGCAATTTGTATCCCCCTCTTTCCCCCTCTCTCCGGGCACTCACTAAGAGGCCCAGGCCAGTCACACAAATGGCTGCCTGAGGAAAGCAAAAAAGCAGTGGAGGCGAGAAAAACAAGAGGAGAAAGGGAGAGAGCGAGGGGAAACAAGAAGAGAGAGGGAAGACGGGGAGGGGGGGGGGGGGATCCATGATTGGCTCGTTGCTGTAACTGGCCTCCCACTGTCTTGCGTAAACATCCCAGTGGGTGGCTCAGCTGACCAATTAGGCCAGACTATAGCCATTCTCTGCAGCGTCCTTCATTACTACAGCAAGCTGAATAAAGTCAGTATATATGCAGCAGTTCCCCCCTGTATAATAACCCCCCCCCCCCCCCACCCGGTGCTTTTTTTGACATCTGCCATCTTTGTGGGGATGCAGAGTGGAGCCACATTGGCGTCCACATTAGCTCTGCGTCTGGCTTTCTCTGCCTTGTTTGTCGATGCTGCTGCTGCTGCCTCCTCCTCTCTTTCCCCTCGCCACTTCCCCTCACTCACCCCCCCCCCCCACCCTCCGGGCTGTCATTCATTCGTGCCATCCTCCTCCCGAGTCAGTCCATGGGAGCCTGCAGACGAGCATGGCTTATTAGGCTGCTGTTGTCTCCCCGCCTGAGACCTCGCGGCGCTACAATTAGGGAAGCAACACAAGAGTGTGAGCATAAGCACATCAGATAGCAGGCAAACAATGAATGGATCCCCATCACCCCCCCCCCCCCCCCCCCCCCCACGCTCCACGCTCCACGCTCCATTATTTTTAGTAACAAGACTACACGCACAACAAGTTATGTGCATCTCGATCAATTGAGGATGAGTATAGAGGCCAGGGTGCCCCAGAGGGATATTCTCTGTGTGTGTGTGTGCGCGCATGTGCGTGTGTGTGGTGGTGGTTTTTTGGGGTGGGATTTTCTGTTCTAGAACAATCCTCTAAAGTGTCCCAATTTGTGGATGTCTATATCCCAGCCAAGTGAGTGAATGTTCCTGTTGTACAGTGGGGGTTTCTAACAAAAATCGCCACACCAGTACGCTGACTAGAAACAGCCAGGTATAAGACCTTAGAAGCTCATTAAGTGGCACATTCAGTGACTTTCAAAATCATTATAATGAAGTTAGCAAGTTAGCAGAGGAGTTTTTTTGGAGGGCGGGTGAAAAATACCTTAGCTGGTTCGAACAGAAATTTTTTGTCACCATTTGTCAGATGATCAGTTGGTCCAGTATGCATGTAGCAATTAGCGCTAGCTGTGAAAGACATGAATGTTTTTTATCTGGTTGATTTTGTAGTGGGGGAAATTGTTCCGTGTTCTATGCAGATGTTTGTCAGACATAATTGCCGTAGGTGCCAGTGGAGTTCCATGCAGTGCTGTCATGTACTAACAAGGTGTGACTTGTGATGCTGACTATTCACGCTGTAATTTGGGGAATATCCCTGGGATGGAAATTAATTTGACCTGCGTTTTAATTGCTTTTGGGTTGCCACATATTCCCATGCAGTTATCCGCCTTTCACCGGCAACAACAGATAGCAGCTAAATAGAGAGGGGGCTTTGGAGACATTTATGAAAATAAAAAAATTTGGCAAAGATGACTTTCACATGAGCAATTTTATGTTCCGTCAGAGTCCAGTGCCCACTCCTGGACCTTCGTCCCCTGGGAGCCAGAGCCCTCCAGTCCTGTCCCCAGGAAACGAGACTACATTCACCACCAAGATCTGCGACGCAGACGCCCCTGAGGGTAAGACCGTTTTATTTTTTACCCCCCCCCCCCCCCCTTGTCAGGAGGAGGCCAACGTGTGCCAGAGCAGTGCGGCGGCTGCGCCGTGTCACCACGGCGACGTGTCAAGTCCACAAACAACGCCGTGGTGTGAAACAGACTGACGGCAGATAGACAGGGGAAGACAGGAAAAGCGTTTATCATGCACGCTCAAGCGCATAATCTCTCCCTGTACGTTGCATTATTTAGCCAACAAATTAATATCAAGGACGTCCGTTTTCTCGCTCGGCGCTCGTGAGCAAGTCTGCCGTCGTCGGCAGTGTCAACAACTAAGAGTGGCACGCAAAGCAAAGGCACTCAAGCAAACACAAACTCCACAAAGTGTGTCACCTCTCTCTTGTGGAGAGGCCTTATCGGTGTTATTTATTCATCCGCTTAATGTCTGCGCTCTGCCAGCCGCCGAGGTGACGCAGAGAATGCGGAACGTTGCACATGTGGAACATTGTAGGGAGCGAGGTTGCTGGAAGGGCAGCGAGTTCCGAGGGATGACGTGTGGCGGAAAGAGCGAGATGTGAGAAAATATGCATGTGCGTGCGTTCTTGTGTGCCTAGGACAGTATTCTGGAGAGCAAGAGGTTGGCTCTGGTCTCTTTGTTTTGACATGCTGCGATAGCAGATGCATTGTGGGTATTGTATGATAAGAGATGGTCACTTTCTTTGGATATCATAAAGACATTTTAAAGATGCCATCATCTGATCACAAACATGTCCTAGAGCAGTCTCCAACACGGTGCCCACGGGCTACCTGGTGGAACGGCTATGAGGCGCCCCCAGCGCACCTTCTAAAAATAGCCAACAGGTCGCCTGCAGATCACGCTCTAAAAACACGCTCCATTGTGAAGTTTTCAATAGATATTTAAGTCTAGACCAGAACCATTTTAAGAATGTATGTAGCCATACATCTGTAACATTAAATTGATATTGGTGATGCCTTACAAATTGTAGCTGCGTTAAATGTTAGTCTTTGGCTCCAAATCCGTTTCCCATTCAATCTTTAAACAACAATGGAAGCGGAGCAGATACACGCTGCTCGCACGCATAGACAGTAAAGGGGAAAAAAACTTGCTCGTCTGGTGTAGCCAATGGAAGCATATCTTTGCAAAAGTTCTGTGGCCATTCTATGTTCGTCAAATACGGTTTGTGCATGATTGTTCAAGGACTGAAAAACAATTGCTTTAGTTCACAGGCCTTTTCTCTTCCATAGGCTCCTGCCGTATAATAGAGCTGAAAATGTTGTGGCATGCGTGACTGAGCAGGACTGTGCATTACCTTTTTTGTCAGGTCATGGAGAGATTTCAAGTGTGCAATAACTTTAAAAGGAGTCTTCATATGTTAGGGTGGTGTGGGTGATTACTATTGAAATGTTAAAACCGAATTGTCCACTGAAATCAGAACTTAAACAACCACTGAATTCGTAATGGTGGGTGGTTATAAATTGGGTACAAATTGTAACCCAAATTATTAATTGCACAAAAAGATTTTTTTTTTGTTGTTGCTGTTGTTAAAAAATTAATATTAGATTCCCCATGCAAACTTTGAAATGAACAAACTGAACAAAAATGTTGGTAGTGTTGCATATTGATATTAAAGTATTGAAGAATCAGATGAAAATTCAGTTGCTTAATATATAAAGACTTATAGGCCTACACAATATTGGTAATTTAAAAGTAATAATCACATAGGCCTATGATTTAGGAGGAGTACCCTCGCAAAAAAGGGGTGAGGGTCTGTTTGTTTCTGTTGAGTAGCCCTCCATATGATTTCGGGTCTTCAGGTAACCCTCATTCCCAGGAGACCCCTGTCCTAGAGTTCTAACAGTGTTCTGTTACTTCTAGGCCTGATAGACGACTCTTTACGAGGGCGTGGGGTGTTGTGGGGGTGATCTGAGCAGATTGGAGAGAGCTGAAGTCTTTAGCGCTAGACACAGAATCATTGCCACAAAATGGTAATTGGTGCACATGACAGAAGACAAACCAACACTGTTTACATAACGAGCTTAATTAAAGAGTCAATGGAGTTTAATGCAATCTATTTGTCTGTCTGTGTCTGGTGGTAGTGTGGCTAGATTTTCATTTCTACAGCCTGTCTCTGAATCTAAGAAATCAAATATTGGCCACATTGGATTGTTGTTACAGTATTATTTTGTTTTATTACATTCATCAGTTGTTCTTCAAGCAATCTATCAATTTCCTCTAGCTATTTATTTATGTAAGCTATGTAAAGGTTTTCACTCCTCAGCCAAATGGATAGCAAATAACACATAGTTTTAAAATAACATTTTATGGTTAAAGACATATTCACATAATACAGACTACACATTGCATTTGTTAGGGTCCATAATCATGAAAGAGAAATATAATACATATATTATGATACTTGGTGCTACAACAATACAATGTATTGTGTCAAAAACAATACTACTACAATAGTCTGATACTTGATATCTTATCCCACCTCTAAGACAAAGGTCATTGTTTAGACCACAGGAAGATTATGTTCTGGATAGGGTCATGCCACTCAGTGTGAAAATGGGGCACTTTTTTGGCATTATAAGATGGGCCACTGGAAAGTGCTGAAAACTGGTACTATGTCAAGAAAAGAAACGGGACGTCTGGTCACCATGCTCATTCGCCATACAAGAAAAAGCTTTCTGCCAAGTGTCTTGGGAAATGTGTTCAGGTTCACTTTGACTTGTACACTCTTGTACCGACAGAAACCTGATAACACTGTTCATCCAGAATCACACAGAACCAGTGATAGGGTTGTCCGTGTTCGTTCTATTGGTCTCCATCATGACTCCATCTATACATGCGTTCATAAAATAATTCAATTGCATGGTGCTCCACACCCATAGTCCATTAGGTTTTTGTAGCACCCATGGCAGGAATCACATCAGGCCTGTGTTGCGTTGATGCTTTGAGTCTGTGTGTGTATTGTGCGACAGCGTGCAGTTATGCTTGTGTGTGTAAGTGTCGATAAAGGAGGCCACATTTGCATGGCTATAAAGTCTGTGCACTATAATCCCAGCCTCTCCTAGCGAGCAAGTAAATCTGAGGAACAGAATTATCTCTGCTGGTCACCCCGCCATCGGTCCATCTCCAGTAGACTCGCAGTTTAAACAGTTTTCCAGCGAAGTTTCAAGGGCCGGCCCCGTCTGCTAGACAACACGCTCTCCCAATGTGCTGGCGTGTGATTGGCCCGCGCCCATATGCGGTCAGCAAGCTCATTGTGTCTCCGCCATTCCCTCCATCAGTGAAATGTCTCACAGCTCCGCGAGATTCAATAACACAATAGCGGACGAGATCAGCGGGGGCTCTCTGCAAACAAGATGAGTGCTTTTGCTCGCCCCAGCCAACTTAGTCCCCCCACTTTATTTTATCTCTTTTTTTTTTTTTTCGACTCGGCCACTAGCTGAAGATAGTGAGATAAGCGCCCACTGTTTGTGAGTTTGTCACTGGCGTGAAGGCTTTTTTCCACCCCTGCGCGTACTGGATCTGGGCATAGACAAGGGTCTTTGGAGCATAAGAACAGCATGGAATCGGGCTGCCCATATGCCAGATTTTGGCCTCGGATCATGTTGCTAATCACTAATTGGCTGTAAGAGTCCCCAATAGAGGAAGTGAAGGACTCTCTATTATGGTCACAATGGAAACGACCCACTGTATTCTCAATGGCACAGTTTGGAAATTAAAATCACATCTGATGTGTATGCCATGAAAAGGAGAATGGCATATCACTGCCTCATCTTACGCCAGAGAGATAGGTTTCAACCGGGGCGCTGCTAGATCATTTGGGCCCTATGACGGACAATAATTATTTGCCCCCGATAATGTGTATATATATACAGTATTTCAGACAACTTGGCATGATTGGTTATTACCGGTATGCTTTACATTAAATGACATGCTAAAACAGACACAGACAGACAGAAACACAGACACATCACAACAAACTTTTTGTACAAGCATAGCCAGATAAATAATTTGTTTTATGTTTAAAATACAGTCATTGTCAAATGAGGACTAAATAGAGGTGGGATCGATTGCAGATTGACTTTAAGAAATGTCTTAATCAACCCAAATGGCTCTAGAAGGCTTTGTCTAAAAATAATAGAACATGGAGATGAAGAGAAAGCTGGTAGGCCCAGCCTGCTTGGAATTGCATTTTTGTATTTAGCAGGCCACAGCGCTTGTTCATCAGATTGAGTGCTCGTTGCATAGCACAGGTCATGTCACGTGTGGTCCTCTGACAGCTCAGCAAACACAAAAGATGGCACGGAATGTTTCTTTTATGTCACGTGTGTCCACTTTAGTGGAGTCATTCCCTGTGATCATAAGAGTGAACCAAGTGAATGCTCTGGATTGCCTACAGTATGTGGAAATGTCAAAAGACGTTTCAATACATGGCTTAACGTGTATGTGCATGTACATGCGTATGTTAGCATGCTTGCATGTCTCCATAGGCGCATTGTGTGCAAGGGGTGGAACTTGGCTGATCAGAGTAAAAGCAGAGTCCTGAAATCCTTCTTGCATGGTTGTCCTGGGCACTGTTGATGGGCAAGGGCTTGATTTTTTTTTTTTCTTTTCTTCTAATAGTGTTCACTTAGCTCCATGTCCTGGGGGACAAATTCAGGCATTTCACATTAGCCTCTGTTTTCAGTGCACTCCGAAAGCCTGTCTGCAGTATAGCATCAGCTACCTACAGTCACAGGTTTGAAGTGCCAATTCAGAAGAGGGAACTTTTCATGAAGTTTCCTCCATAGTCTCTACAGTCTGTCTTGACTGCTATTTCCATTTAAGGCACTCAAATAGACTTTAGACGTTTGAGTGGGATTTGGTCCAGTCTGAAAAAGATCTCCTCCTCTGGAGTCTCACTGCACTGGTATTGAGCTGCTGTGCCGCTAATTTCCACAGAGCAGATATGCTAATGGTCAGCCGCGGCTATCCTTCGTGGTTGGTGGGAGAGATAAGCGAAACGCTTCCGTGGTCGACGCTGACTAGGGCTGCAGCTATCGATTCTTTTTGTAATCGATTAATCTAGCACTTTATCGAACGATTAATCGGATATTTTTTTTTTTGCATTTTTAAACAACCAAAACAAATAATGCATAATGAAAATTACATGGCTGTAAAATGATCAAGCAATTGGCACAGAGGTATTTATTCTAACTCCAACATTTGGCTCCAAAACTAAGCCAGTGCCAACAATATAATAATGTTCAAAATGCTCTCTGTAAAATTGCAGCCTCTTGTGCGTGCCTTAGCTGGGCGAACAAAGCTGTCCATACTATGTTGTGAAGTGCTGGGAGGGAGAAGAGGGAAAGCAATTTAATGTATTAATATGCACAACAAGTTTCATGCTGTAATCTAGACCTGACATCAAAGTAAACATCTGTTTTATGTAGATTTCTACACCTGCAGCATTTACCATTAGGCTACTAACAAATAATTTTACCATTAGGCTACTAAAAATTATTTCTGGGGTGAGCCTATTTGCTATGGTAACCTAGCAACCTGTGTGTGTTTGTGTGTGTGTGCGCATGCGTGCGGTGCGTGAGGGAAGATGAAGGTGCATGCATGTATGTATAAGAAGGGGTTCTTTTTTAGGCATACTGTCTTGCAATTGAACATCAAAGCTAAACATTATATCACGACATCGCTACAAATACAGTATGTGATTAAAATCACCCAACATCAATGTAGGCTATAGCAGAGCCCGTCTACGGAGAGCCTTGCCACTCCGTATTAAGTCCCATTGTACCGAATTTTGGATGCAGTTCCACTGGGGGCGATCGCCATGAGTGCAGAATGAATGGGAGTCAATGGAGCTAGACGGCTAAATTTGTCTCTTTCACCTGATTGTCGTTGACAAATCTCAGATTTGATTGTAGTTTGTATATCTTCAACATGGGTTATAGGTCAAAAGTTGAATGAACGAGTACTTATGTCCTTTTGATTTCTTACAGGTTGGGTCGTTGTTGCACATAACACACTAGCATTGTGCTAATGAATGATGTCATTGACACATTTGAAAGGCTTTTTAGAACAATTAAGTGACTTTAAAAAATATAATACTCAACCAAGTGTATTTTCTTTGCCTCCCCTTTCGAATACAATACTCAAATTACTTGAAAAAAAATTATATCCCGAGAAAAGTGGATTTTGAGGGGTACAGCTCCATAGACCTCCATGCATTCTGCACTCGTGGACGAGCGCCCTCATGTGGAACCACAGAAGGAACTGCAACCAGTTCAGAAACCGGAAGTTTTCCGAGAGTTCTCCCCTTATTAGACATTCTCTGGCTATAGGCTACGTAGATAGATGATAGATAGTCTAGATAGATTGATAGATAGCCTACTTTATTGACGCTTGGTGAAACCGCATGGAGTGGATGTTTTCAGTTCAGATGCTTGTTCTTTTCCTTTTTGAGTATGTAATGATCCCAAAACTTTACTTAAAAAATGTAGACATTCTCTGCCATTTATGGCCATCTTGACTCCGCCAGCTAAATTCAGAATGCATCACGATTCACGCGCTGGTTGTGTGCTTCCTGAACAACGGTCCGTGTGGAACAATCAGATCCCTGCGCGTATAGTGCGTGTCATAGGAATTTAACGAGGCTTCAAGGCAGGGTTTTTGCCTCAAGTAATTTTTTTAATCGAGTTATTCGAGTAACTCGATGAATCGTTTCAGCCCTAACGCTGACGACCCTGGACTTAGAGCGTGTCATCACCTTGCTATGACCGTGTCCTCCGCCGGGGCGGAAGACAATCCCTCATTAGCTGCCGAGGGGTCCACATTTGTCTACAGCACCTATCTCTCCTCACACACGTGTGTGTGTGTATGTGTGTGTGAGAGAGAGAGAGAATATCTATCTCTATCTCTATCTCTATCTCTATCTATATCTCTATCTCTATCTCTGTGTGTGTGCATGTGTGTGAGCGTGAGAAAGAGAGAGTATCTCTGTGTGTGTGTGTGTGTTAGAGAAAGAGTCTATGTGTGGACCATCTCATTGAAATGCTCAGCAGGGGCTCCTCAGCAGCCTTGAAATCCACAGTTCATTAATTGTGTTTGTCCAAGGTGAGCACGGGCAGCCTGGTGTTCAGTGCAGCGGGCGGCCAAACGGCCGGCCATGCAAGGATGCCTCCAAAGCGGTCAGTGGGGGCTTACTTCTCCCTGCTGTACAACCCACGTCCGAGAACGCGGCCTCTCTCTTAGCTCGGCCAGGCCATGCTCCTCTAACCCTTAGAACCCGATTGACGCAAAGTGCGTCAAAAAACACACCCTTTCTTCTCTGTAACATTGCTTCGGAACTGTTCATCGCAGCGAGATGAAACCTTTATTGCATGACAGAGCAGAAGTGGGGCTTTCTAACGAGACTACACACTTGTATGTACGATCAAGTATGAAAATTAAAAAAAATCATGAAATTAAATCAAATTGCATCATATTTACAGTCTTTACTTCTCTGTGTTCACCTGCACACCCATTACTCTCGTTTGAATTACTCGCGAACCCGTGATCGCATCAATATGGCAAGCATATCAGATGAAAGAGGGGGCACAAGGCTATCCATTGGTACCATGTTTATCGATCCTTCTGGCTTATAAAACCAGACGAAGTGACTGCAAAATAATAACGTAATGTACACAAACCAACGCTGCACACCCATTACTCTCGTTTGAATTACTCGCGGACCCGTGATCGCATAGATATGCCACGTATGTCAGATGAAAGAGGAGACTCAGAGCTATCATTTGCTATCCTTCTGGGTTATAAAACAGACGAAGTGACCGCAAAATAATAACTTCATATAGCTGGACTTACCCCACGTTTTTGTCTGTTCTTGTGTCAAAGCATGTTTATAATCCAATGCTATCATGTGTTTCTCTATGGCAAAGCATGTTCATATTCCGGTTTTGAGATCCTAGCAAATTCCTGCATGGCATCCAATTCAAGGCTCACATTGCATCCCAATTTGTTCAACAAATAAACACCTTTTTTGCCTTTTGCTTTGTTCATGGCAATGCAGTAAAAAGTTGAGAATTATTATGACTGCATACACACAGGCACGCAGGCTAACACGCAAACTCGGGTCAAGTCAGGTCAGATCAGTTCGTGTCACAGATATGGAGCGCAGAAAGGTCATTTTTCATCACTAAATAAAAAATGCCATTTATTTCCGTAAATCACACAGCACATATTTCTGTAAATTGCTCAGCCCCAGAGTATCCCTCCAATGTGGCAATTATATTGCCCGATTCAGGACAGTCTGCCCTACACACAAATGAAATGCATGTAGAGCTGTGAGCTTGCTGTGGTGAGATACATGTCGAAATATAAGAATTTTTATAATACACTTTTTATGTTTTAATTCTTTCAAAATAAAATCAATGCTAGTATTAATACATGAAATGATGGCAGATCTGGATAGCCTAGACTCTCCTGAAAAAAGAAAAACAATATATAATATGTGTGTGTGGCACTTACAATGACCAGAATAAATCCTTATGAATAAAGGTAGTGAAAATGCCCTAAAAACAGCTTAGGGTTCTAAGGGCTAAAGTCTGCCAAAGTTGAATTAATAAATGAGAAAGCAGCGACGCCTCCTATGGTTTGATGTTCTTGTTGGTGCTTTTGTCAATACCTGTAAAGGTAAATGCCAAGAGAGGCATTTCTCACTGGCATTTCTTTTGTTGCGTGCGCTCTGACTTTTATTTGTCTGTTTCGTTGTTGTTTTGTGACCTTTGGAATTGTCTCGTTGGCCAGAACGCACACAGATGTTTTGAAGACGTCCAGTTTTTTTTTTTCTTCTCACTGTTAGAAAATATAATACTTTTCTCAGAGTTTCTTTTGTTAAAACAATCCTGCAGGAACTGCAGCTGCGTACTTCATAATGAGATTACTATTACGCAGTGTTGGCAACTATTTCAAATGGAAAGTAGCTAAAGCCAGCTCCAAAAGTCGCTAAATGTCGCTAGATGACGTCACACACTAATTTGCATATCAATTACGTCACCAGGTCGTGACGTCCGTCGTGATGGCCCTTTAATTCCCCTTTACACCTGTTTGCTTTTCTCCTAGGCCTACTGAAATAGGAAACTTTAAGAGCCTAATTTAAATATATTTAATTTAACATACTTGTATATTAGGGTAATTGATACACTTTACACTTCTGTACATCTTGTCATGGTATACACCAGAATGAGCATTAAGTGGCTGAAAATCAGTCATTTCCAACCTATTCCCAACTGCTGCATTTGCTTTGCACAGCTTGAAGTCTGATTATAACTTCACCATAGGCTACACACAATTTAACCTTACAAGTTACAACAATGGCTATATTTTGGATTTGTTTAGTTAATGTCACTCAGACAGACCGACATAATTTTTTTCCCCTCAGCCGACAGTCTGTCCTGCATTGGGGGGTCTGAAATCTCGCTAAATATGGCGACAAAGTCACTAAGTTGGCGACACTGCTATTACGCAATAACAATTATACATTATTTTTTTATATACTTGTTATGAATCCTGTCTTCTTAGTTTGTATTGTTTTGACATTTAACAGCCTTAGCTAAACAACTTAATTGAAGTATGAACATTCTGCAGACTCGATGCCTCATTCTCCTGTGTTATTCATTGTCAGTCAAAAATCATTATACAGACAAATATCAGGATCCCCAGCCAGTCTTTTAGCTCTGGACGTGTGACTGTCCACTGTCTAACTTCCGCTACAAAAAACTATAGCCACAGCCAGCCTTTGCCCAGTGTACCACACACACCCACACATACAGACGAAAGCACACACACACACACACACACATATACACACACATACAGACACACACACACCCACATACATGTAAACACACACACACACACACCAACCCCTGTGCCAGCCTCTTGCCTTTACCCATTCATTAAAAAAAAAGCCTCCTAAGCCAAACCACTCCTCTCTCGCTCTGGAGAGCATCTCCCCCCTTGCATAACAGCCCGTTGCACAACCAAGCGTGAGTAGCAGGAAGTGTCAAGCTGGGAGAGCACATGTGACGGGGAGGGATTGCCAAAGGAGAGCCGTGCCGAGCCACGCCACACCACACCGCGCTGCACCGATGCCAGGCTCCAGTGCTTGGGCACAGGCTCAGACACCAGGCTCCACCACCTCGTGCTTTTGGCTCTGGTGTTCATGTCTGCACTAGTCGAATGTCTCATGTTTCCATGTGATGTGTGTGTGTGTGTGTGTGTGTGTGTGTGTGTGTGTGTTTGTGTGTGTGTGTGTGTGTTTTCCTCATGGAGGGTTCTTGTCTACTCAGTCATCTCATACATGGATTCTATGCAGTAGTCATGCGGTTGGAGAATGGATCAAAAGCGCCTTACAGATTTCCCACACAGGCAATTGCATGTTTTCCTGCTTGCAAAAGAACATTTATGTTTCCGCAATCAGTAAATGTTGATCTGAGCTAAAAGTCAAGTCAGACTTTATTGCACTTTGTTGAAGAGTTAAAGCCAAAAATGTATCCTTAGTTAGCTATATACTAAAATGGTCAACTCATTTACATAGCTTGATGATTGATTGCTTTGAAACACATGTTAAAAGCACATCTCTTCACATTGTAGGCGCATGCTAATAATATTATTCCTGTGTTCATCCTGAAGCATTGAGACATGCAGTATATATCTGGGGATCTAGTGTGTTGCCATGGCTACCGCTCACCAAATTGCTGGATGTTCCGATGTGATGCTGCAGCTGCCGATGCAAATGAAGTGAATTTTCCCCGTTCTTCTCAACAACAACCTGTGGGCTTGCTGTTCTCAGGTCGTTATACCAACATGGCAGAAATGCACTTGTTGTGTCAACATGAGAGAGAAAGAGAGTTATATAGAGTTATATAATCAGTGCCTTCTCTCTCTCTCTCTCTCTCTCTCCCCTCTCTTTTTTTTTACCCTGACCTCTGCATGTTTGTTCATAATCATTGCTACATGTGTGCATGCACTGCTTGCGTAGCCTTCAGGCTAGATCATGTTCTGGCAATAACAACAACAAAAGATCTTAGTTCCGAGTAAGTGGCTCTGTTGAATTGTCCTCATACGGAGATGGATTGTGTAATGTTGTGTGCTGCTGCCTGCAGTCCAGCTCTTGTCCAGCTTACTCTGCAGAATGGGCTGTTTATAATGGCTGATTTGTTTGTGTAGCCCAGTTCATTATAGCCATGAGGGATATTTTGTCTGCTCCTCTTCCAGAGCACTCACAGAATCACGGCAGGGCAGCCATATTTCTCCTTCATGCACTTTCGTCTCACTCATTTGATGGCTTGGACTTAAAGTGACTCTACATGGAGTTAACCAATCAGATGCAACAGCCCATCATTACGTAGATAATCTCCCATAATCTCTCCGCCTCTTCTTCCTCTGTATTAAGGTTTAGTTACTGACCGATTGCTTCAGGGAGTGTTTTGTGTGTAGTGTATCGGTTTGATAGGCTAATGGTTCCTGTTAGTTCCTACCAAATTGGACTTCCCTCTCCACACTGGGTCAACAGTGGACATTTCATGTGGAAGAGTTGCCCCCCTCTCTTTTCACCTCATCTCCTCCTCTCTCTGACCCCGGCCACCCTCATGGGGTGAAGCTGAGGTCACAGAAACATTGCAAAAAAAAAAATGTTGTTGATGTTTATGTCTTTCTTTGCTATTGTAATTAACCATTCAAATCCGATTTGCGGGCCCGACAGTGTATTTTGATCACTGGGGCTGAGCGGCTGGAGGTTGAGATTGAAAGCCCCAGGCAGTGGTAGGGGCGGTAGGAGAGGGCGGTCAGTCAGCAGGCATTAGGCAGGCGACTGCTGGTCACTGCTTAGCCCAAGATGAATTGAGACAAGGGCTATTATTGAAACCCCCTGAACCCTTTAAGTGGGATTTAAAAACATAAAAAAAAGCTGTTCTCCTGGGGGGTAATGGACGCCATTTACATTTTGTTGTTTTTATTTGTTTATCTTCTGCATTTATTTCTTCTTCCTTTGACTTGTCAAAACACCAGCCAGTGGTACAAGCTGAGCAGCTGAATAGGATGCAGAAAGCACTTAGCCTCTATATATCTCTGTGATGCTCTCCTAACCTCACGTGTTAACATAACATATTAAATCAAGGCCTAAAAGTAAAAAAGCCACCTCCTCTGATCGCGCCAGGCTTTGTGAATGAGTCATGGAGACAGACCGTCTCGTCATAGACCTGGGAAGAAGAAGAGTAAGTACAAACAAGAGTAAGAAGGTGGAAAAGTCTGAGTATACTGCCTCATCCCATTAAATCAGATCACTCCTCTGTTCCCTAGCAACCTCGCTGTGTTGTGTGCATGCTGGAAGACACTTTTCCCTGTCTTCCTGTCAGGGGCGCAACTACCCATTTTCTGAGGGATAAGCAATAGCAACATTGCATAAGGATTGCTCTTTTATATTGCTCAAAATATTGTCAATCAAGACTTGACTTCTTTAATGCAGAAAGGAAGCACTTTCTCAGGCTCTTGTAAGCAAGTAAAAGTTTCTGAGGATTTAACTGTCCTCTGAGTGGCCTTTGGTTAAATGTGATGTGACGACATGGGCAGATTTTTAGCTGCATTTATTATTGATTCGACCCATCGAGTATCTCTGTGCATTTTCATTTCATTTTCATTTCTGGCTCCTCTCAGTAGGTTTATGTTTCCCTCAGTCAACAGGATGGCGAGCCAATCAGCAACAAGAGGGGATGACGTTAGTTTCAAAATTGAAAATGCCTGTGGCAACGGCTACAAACATCAAAAAAGTTCAGTCGGAACAATGTGTAAATTTATACAGCAAAGGTAAATACATTGCTTCCTGAATGCCGATGCGGTTTATTATCAGTTAATAAAGGTCAGACGATTGTCCAATTGTCCCAGACTCTCTTCACAATGTGAAATGAAGTGAGTGAGTGGGGAAGCCAGTCTAGCTTAGTCTGCCATTGATGTCAAAAGCAGAAACCTTACAGTTTCCTGAAAATGCCCTTTGAGCCAGTACATGCTGCATGTCAGACACAGGTCTCTTTCATTCTTGTTCTATATCCTTGATATGAAAGTTACATTTTCATTTTTCACGTGACATAACCTTTTTTTTTTTTTAAAAAACCACATGCTTCTAGAGTTATTTATTATCTTAAGTAAATAATAATAATAACAATGATAACAATAATAAGCATTTATATTTTAGTTTTAATAATTTAATAATTTATATATTTACTTTTATTTATATAGCGCCTTTCTCAGACTCAAGGTCACTTTACAAAGTCAGCACAAACAAAGCAAGACAACACAAAACAAACAGAGAGTCAAAAAAAAAGAGTCAATGAGTCAAGCGGTGGCGGAAGGTGAAAAGTGTTCCTGAAACAGAAAGGTCTTGAGGTGAGCTCTGAAGAGAGGAGAGGAGGGACAGTCACGGAGGGATTGAGGGAGGGAATTCCAGAGCTTAGGGGCCATGGCGCTAAAAGACCTGCCACCTAGGGTAGAGAGTCTGATGCGGGGACAGAGAGGAGATTTTGATTAGAGGATCTGAGGGAGCGGGAAGGAGTGTAAGAGATCAGAAGGTCACAGAGGTAAGGAGGAGCAAGGTCATGGAGGGCTTTGAAAGTGAGTAGTAGAATTTTGAAATGTCAGGGGTTCTGAGATCCCATTGAAAAGGGACACACTGATGAAAGGACAGATTTAATACTGTATTGTAACTACTGTAACCTTTTCTTTTAAAATCTCTTTCTGATGCATATTGAAGTGTTAAATGCAGTCTTAGGGCCCCTCCCAATACCTCCCCTACCTCTAGATTTTTGCACCTAACCCTCGTTTTTGCGCGTGCACGTGTAGGGCTAGGGTGTCCCATTACTTTAGGGAGCAAGGGGAAGTGCTATTTTCCCCTTAAAATCAACCCTCAAAATATAGCCAGGACCGATGCAGGCTTAAAACGAAGTGGGAGATGAAATTACCCAGGATACTGTGTGAGCTCACCAAGCCGGCCACATTTTTCATATATTTTCGCAAATAAGCATATTAAATTATATATTAAATCAAAATATGTTGGAATATGTTAGGTTGATGCACATCTAATGGACTGTTGAGTTTTGAACACTAATGTTAGAAATAAATAATAACGTTATTTATCTGATCTGGTTTCGTCAATATTTAAGGTGTGTGTTCTGGCATTCACATGAACATGTATATCTTTGTTGATTAACCAGATGTAGATAAACCAGCACAGCCCACACAACAATGACTGAAAATAGTAGCAGGCTACTACCGGTAGACACGTCGGCGTTGCGTGTGGCGTAGGTGAGCACATTCGCTACGCTAACTTGCATATAGTGGTGTCCCAATTCATAGGGAAAGATCTTCACCTCCACTTCCCTTGTCGAAGGGGCTTAATGTTGAGGGCAATCAAAACCAAGTGGAAGTTTTAAGGGGGGAGAAATGGGACGGGCCCTTAATGTTCAAGCACAAAACTGTTAGCCTAGAAATCTAGACGCACTCTAGCTGCAGCCAATTTAATTGCAGCCAGGGTAGTCTAGCAACTCTCTGTTGGCTTGCGAGCTGGAAAAACCAAACTTCGGTCAGGCCAATCAACATCGTGTATCGAGTCGGTGGACGGGCTTAACATAATGACGGCAGAGTTGTGACGGTTCCACGTGAATTCCCTGCTACTTGAAAACAAAGAAGATAGATTCTGCAGCTGGCGAACAGTGGTCTTTGAATCATGGCTCGAGTTAAGCTTTTTTTTTTTATGTTGGAGAGGGAATTGGAAAGACAACTGTTTATCCCGGCCCTTCGGATTGAGCACTGCCAATGGTGAGTTCCCAGACCCTACATCTTGATGTGGGTCTGGCTCGTCAGGCTACAAAACTGTTCTTTCTTTCCTCGTCAGAATTTAAGATTTGCTTTCTCTTGGTTCAACATCATATATCATTGTTCGTAATAATTTAGGTGAATTCATGGATGCCCACGTCACCGTTTTCCACAGTACTCCTATCTACAAGAGAAAAAAAAACACACATCAAAACATTCAGTCTCGTTAGTGTGCACTGCTTAGAAAGAACATTGAACCATGCAGACTTCCATCCTGCCCTGGACCCCAAATGACAGTCCAGTTAGTGGTCTATAGCACACAGAAATGGAGCAGCATGAATCATGCTGTCTATGTCATTAGAGGTAGGCAGAAGTGCCGGAAGCACCGCAAGCCCAAAGCTTCAAAGGATATTTATACCACAAAGGTCAGAAGTGATAGCCTGGTTTTTACCAGTGAATAAGGTCTGGACATTCTCCACTGGAGATTGTTTCCAATTGTTAAATCCTGCTTGGTCTAGTCTTTAGGTTGCACAAACTGATCGGCATTGACCAGTGGATGTTTGGATTTCTACTTCTTACTGAAGCAATGATATTATGCCATTTTGCAAACCCCAATAGGCTGTAAGGATGCATGGGTGTGTATTACCTCTAATATATACTTTTACACATCTTCATGCGCAAACTGCCGTATAATTCTATGTAAACAAGTCTGGTGAAACGAGATTGGAGAGGTGATGATGGGGATGACTCATTTACAATCAGTCTTATGGGTGGCATCATCTGGTGGACTTATATGTTATTGTATCTCTCTAATAAATAGCGTTGGCTTTGGTGTATCTAATTCTACACTGCATCTTTCTCCTTTTAAGTTTTAGAAATGGTGGAAATATCCATGTATGGCTCTTCTACTCGGATTGAGCGTTTAACATTCAGGATTCGGAAAGTGCCTCCCAGTGCACTTTCTTTGCGATGTCTTTTGATATATCGACCTTTGATACGCATTAAATTTAATTGATCAGTGACTCCTGCAGTGACTTCCAAACGATCTGCCTCCAAATAAAGCGCCACTCAATTGGAGGCTGCCGGCTCCATCACCGTGAGCGCTGCCAAGAGTCTTGATGAATCTCTTTGACTCGTCATTCTGGGCGCTCTGGCTTGGAGTTGGAGTCGCTATAACGTCTCTCTCTCTCTCTCTCTTTCTCTTTCTCTCTCTCTTTCTCTCTCTCTCACACCCATACACACTAACTCTCTCTGACACACACACACACACACACACACACACGGTCCTCACCCACCAGTGTCAAGTGTGTGCACTTCGCAAATCCCTTATTGGCCATGAAAGAGCTCCAATTACGGGGCGAAGAATTACAATGGGCTTGATGATTAATGAAGAGTTTAATTAATAAAGTTGGCATGCCGGCCCTGGCTCCAGCCCACACGCGAGGTACAGGCCTGTTTTGGTCTGCCACCAGTGTACACAAGACACAACTCGGATCACACTTAAGAAAATATTTTCAAGAAAAACCTGTGCAGTGGCACTCAAAAGATGGTCTTTAATGTTTGTGAGTTTGTTTGTTTGTGTGTGTGTGTGTGTACGTGTGTGTGAGAGAGAGATTTTACTTTCAATTGATACATTGGAGTCGTGCTGCTACTTTCTCCAAACTTTTTTCCTCCTCCCTCCCTCTCTCTCTCTCCCTCCCTCTATCCCTCTCTCCTCTCTGTTTTTGAGCCTACTAGACGTGTACCATCTATGCATTCAACCCACTCACGACTCTCAGGCAATGAAAGCAAAACCTGAGTGCAGAGAGCGAGAGAGAGAGCACAATGACATCCTCCTGGGATTCCCGATGTTTTCATTTTGGAGTGGAAGAGAGGGTAGGGCACCTCACCCAGCCCTGGCAGAGGAGAGGAGAGGAGAGGAGAGGGGAGGAATGATAAAAGTTCCAGTGATGGTGGCGACAGGGCTTTTTAGAGAGGACAGACGAATACGCGTGGAAAAAAAGGAAAAGAGCTCAAGCAGCAGTGCGGGGTGCTGCTGAAGAGAGGGAAATGGAACAGAAAGGGAAGAACAACAAGGCGCGAGCCACAGTGGAGAGAATGCGGCCCCCTGAAAAGATGTTGGACAGAGCCTCGCTACCTTTCTCTGAGACAAGACTGGAGTAGATGAATAATTC
This sequence comes from Alosa sapidissima, assembly GCF_018492685.1. Classification (NCBI taxonomy): domain Eukaryota; kingdom Metazoa; phylum Chordata; class Actinopteri; order Clupeiformes; family Clupeidae; genus Alosa; species Alosa sapidissima. Next base: position 29,049,891 of record NC_055972.1, on the reverse strand, counting down.
AACATGGAGAGGAGAGAGAGCAAGAGAAAGATAGGGGTAGGGAGAGAAAGAATGAGCAAAAGAGAGAATGGAAGGAGAGAGACAGAGGCCCACTGAGTGGAGTAGTAGCTGGAATCACCTGAATAGGCTTTTTCTGTATCTCTCTCTTTCTCTCTCTCTCTCTATCTCTATCCACCTCTTTTCATCTCCCTCTCATTCACTTCATCTCTCTCTCTCTTCATCTCTCCAACTCTTATCTCTCTCTGTCTTTCTGTGAAGGTGAAGCAGGTCAGTGGTGTCCACAGTAATCTGTTTAGGCAGACCACTGTAGAGGACCATCTGTGAGTGCTCGGCCTGTAATCCAGGTGAGCAGCTGGAGGGACACAGATGGTGTGGGCTGGGGTAGAGGTGTGTGTGTGTGTGTGTGGTGGAGGTGTGTGTGTGTGTGTGTGGTGGAGGTGTGTGTGTGTTGGGAGGGGGGTGGGGTGTAGTTGTATAAGTGGGGGTATTGGGGATGGGTTTGGGGCAGTGCTTGGTCTTGCCTTCACCTGGAGCTGGAGATCTTCCAACGGGTCACAGTAGAGGCTCTTCCTTCTAGACTCACCTGTCTGGTTGTTGTGTCTCTCTCTCGCTCTCTCTCTCTCTCTTTCTCCCTCTCTCTCTGACACAAGCCTGACTTACTTATGGCTGGTATGTCTACCAAACAGCTGTGCAGTGGGGGCATCGCTCCATGTGCACACACACACACACACACACACACGTGTGGGAGTGAGTGTGTGTCTTTTTCAGATGACTGATGAGCCTATTAAATAGTCTGTCCTATTTTTTAATACTCATGGCATGGCATCCATTACTTAATTGAAGAGAAAAACATCAGAACTATTTCCTTAAATTAGTTGGTTTGTTATTTCCTCTTAGGCAGACTTTATTAACATTACTCTGAGATTGGAGCTTAATTGAGTTGAGCCAGTTTTGTTGGTGTAAGCCAGGGTTGTAATGTTTGATGTGATATTGTGAAATTGTTGACATAATGAATAATAATGACCAGAAAGACCTAAGTTAAATTCCTGGTATCACACATATAATCACACACACACACACACACACACACACCCCCCAAAAGTTCATCAGGGCCATGTCGATGCACAGACATGGGTACCCCCTCTGGTTACACACACACACACAGTCACTCATATGTACATTGATGCGCAGTCCCCCATGAATGATGCAATCAACTCCTTTGTCATTAGGCTTTTTTTCTTTTTTTTCTGAGGAAGTAATTATCTTAGTGTGAGTTTCCCTGGAGCTGCTGCATACCGTTTTATACCGTGTGTTGTCCTTATTTCCTATAATGATCTCATTATGATTAACAATCAAGAAAAGTGTTTGCCGCGGAGTGCTAACGGCTGGTATCAGTGTGTGCTGCTTAGCATTATTATACGACCGTTTAATCACGCAAGAGCCCATTCTCATCTGGACTTGTTGACAGGCTTCTGTTTTTCTTTAGTCACGGGTGCAGAAAGTGTGGTCTTTGACCATTTAGTTTCATTAAACAAATGGTCAGAAAAACTCAGTGCATTCTGGGAGAACCCTGTGTCCCCCAACTCTCCAGTAAAACTTTCTGCTTTCTCTAAACTGCTGTTTCTCATCGACAGGCTGTATGTTTATTTGGGTTATGTGATGTTAGATGGCATACATGTCATGTCACCCCAGGTTTATCATAATAGTGTAGAATATAATGTGTTAGGTGAAGGTCTATTTAGATTTTACTACTGTTTACATGCTCTGTTTTCTTTAGTGATTCCCTGAAAGGATCCCCCCCCCCCTTAAGACAGTAGGTTTCACCTCTTGCCTTGTGAGCAAAGTGGGGGTGCATTAGTGCAGAAAGGCCATTGCAGACTTCTCTTGTCCTTTGCGTGTTTTAGAGCCCAATTATCTGCAGGAGCAGGTGAGGTCCCTGTTTGTAAACTCAATTCCGCTGGCAAGACCGAGAGGTCAGAAACTACAAATGGTGATTGCAGACACAATGTCTGTCTTGTGTATGAACTGTTTGATCTTCTCCTATACCTTACATTTATCCGACTGAAAGTATTTGGTGGTTTAATGGATGTCTCTTTAAAAAAAAAATGTAAAAAAAAAACCCTGCCTTGTAGTTTCAAGTTTGCTACAGTAGAGTCAACTAAACCCTTTTAGTCCTGCTATTAAGGCAACATAATGTAGTTATGCACTGTGACTCCGAACCATCACTGGCTTTGAAAGAAAGTCCCCTCCTATGATGAATGTGAGTAAAGCCCTCCCTGATGAATTTAATGCTTTTTATGCTCGCTTTGACATGAAAGACACAGACTATCTTGCACTAGCTGCAGCATGTGAAGCAAATGAGGATGCACCTTTCTGTGTCTCTGAGGTCGATGTGAGCAATGCCTTTAGGAGGGTTAATTGTAGAAATGGATGGAATTTCTAACAGGGTTTTGAAATCCTGCGCTGCTCAGTTAGCTCCTGTGTTCACATCTTTAACACATCATTGGCTCAAGAGACAGTTCCTACTTGCCTCAAGCAGTCTGTTATTGTTCCATTACCGAAAAACAAAAGTCCATCATGTCTGAATGATTACCGCCCAGTAGCCCTGACGTCTACAGTGATGAAGTGATTTTGAGAAGCTTGTGAAAAACATTATCTGCTCATCCCTCCCTGCCTCCTTCGACCCCCTCCAATTTGCTTACAGAGCCAACAGGTCTACAGAGGATGCCATCTCAAACCTTATGCACACCACCTTAACTCACCTGGAGGAGGGGAATGGGAATTATGTGAGGATGCTGTTCATTGACTTTAGTTCAGCATTCAACACGATAGTACCTCTCACCTTGGTCACAAAGATGAAGGCCTTAGGACTGAACACCACACTGTGTCACTGGATATTTGACTTCCTCACCAACCGTTCACAAGTGGTTAGAGTGGGGGGTCTGACATCTGACTCATTAACCATCAGCACTGGTGCTCCCCAAGGCTGTGTTTTGAGTCCACTGCTGTACAACATCTACACACATGACTGCAAAGCCAACAGTAGTCATACCTCCATTATCAAGTTTGCAGATGACACAGTGATCTTGGGCCTGATTAGTAACAACAATGAACACCTCTACTTGGATCAGATTGATGAGGTGGCACAGTGGTGTCAATCTAACAGCTTGACACTGAATATCAATAAAACCAAGGAAATGGTAGTGGATTACAGAAGGAAGCAGCAGAACTACAGTTACACCCCACTAATGATCAGCGGGCAACCTGCAGAGAGAGTCACAAGTTTTAAATACCTTGGTGTCCACATTACTGAAGACTTAACATGGACTGTTAACACTCAATATGTTCTGAAGTCCAGACAACGACTCTACTTCCTTCTTCAGCTAAGGAAATTCAAAGTTTCTACATCCATCATGAAGGCCTTCTACACTTCAGCGGTTGAGAGTGTTCTAACTGGTAGCATCATCACCTGGTATGGGAACTCCACAGTTAGAGATTGTAGTACTCTGCAGAGAGTAGTGCGCTCAGCTGAACGTACTATAAGAACTCAACTCCCTGCTCTACAAGATATCTATTCCAGAAGAGTACTCCTAAGAGCCCAAAAGATTCTGAAGGACTCTTCTCATCCTAACAATGGATTATTCCTACCGCTGAAATCAAGAAGACGCCTATGTAGTCACAAAGCCAGAACTGAGAGACTCAGGAGAAGTTTTTATCCCCAGGCCACCCGAATTCTGAACTCGCACTATACTGACTTTGCACACATTCACTCCTCAGCACTCTCAAACATTTCCCAACTCTGAATTCACACTACTGAATTTGCACTCATTCACTCCTCAGCACTCATGACACCCCCTCCACACACACACACACCTACATGACTTTTAGCACTTTTACATCCCTCTCCCTATGCTACAGACCTTTTATTTATTTTCTTATTTCATCACACGTCAAAACACACACACACACACACACACACACATATCTGACTTTCTCCAACTTTTGCACATCTCCATAAAACTTGTTATGTATTATTTTTGATTTCTCCTCCATCTATCTACCCATGTCCTTGATTGCCTAGCCTTTCTACCCCCCACCCCCATCCCCAACACACACACACAAAACACACACACTTACATCATCACTGTCATCACCTCACATACATACAGCACACTGCTTGCTACAGTAAGCCTCCTCTACATACTTGCTGCACACTGCCCCCCCCCCACATACACAGCACATTGTCTTCAGGATCTTCCCCATCACACATAAATGCACAAATAGGCTGACACCAGACATAATTTCACTGCATTTCTTACTTCCAGTAACTATATGCATGTAACAATAAACTTCCTTGTATCCTTGTATCCATTAAAATAATGACTTCATTCTCTTCTTCTAAGTCCATGTAGCATCAAAATGAGTGTGGAGTCTCTGACACTGTCAGTGTGTGTGCGGATGGCTTGGTATTGCACTGTGTAACATGTTGCCACGGGTAGGCGCATGACCCTTTTTTATCAGTTTTAGAAGAATTGGCTACCCCATAGCACTAAATGAGCACTCTGTACCTAAAAATGGGCAAAAAGGGAAATCCTCCGTGGGGTTACTTTAATGAGTGATGCAGTTCTGTATTTCTTTTTTTCTTGCCTTGTTCTAATTCTGCTTTCATATCAGACAAGGTTGGAGCTTGGTCAGTTTCTCCCGGTCAGTGTAGATGTAGATGTGCTGTGAATACACTCTCCCCTCCATCTCCACCACTGCCCTTCGGTGTGTGTGTGTGCTGGTGTTTGGGGTACACAAGCCTCTGTTAAGAAGTTTTTGTCCCTGTCTGTGTCGCTTACATCAGCCTGTGTGTGTGTGTGAGTTTTTGTTTTTGTGTAACTCTGTGTGTGTGTGTGTGAGGGATGTGGCAGTGTGTGTACAAAGAAAAAAATACCCCCCCTCCCACACACACACACACACACGTCACACACTGCCTCATCCCTCATATTTGGCTGTACCCCCACCCCTTTGCCCCCCCCGCATCACAAAACATCACTAAACTCTGTTGGAACAGAACTCCAACCAGCTGACCCGCCCTTGCCACGCTGGCCTCCCCTCTGCCTCTTTCAATGGAGTCCTTGACCGCTCCCGTCCGAGTCCTAGAGACGGCATCCCTTCAGACATTGCGGAGGATAATACTCTTCTATTCAGTCTTCCTTTTCTTCACAAGCTGGCCAGAATAACCTGAAGCATTTCAATTCCGATGTCTACGGAGTCGTTTTTTGTGCCGTTTGGTGTAGAAGAAAAGATGCCATGGCTGTTTAATAGAGGTTTCGCTCGTTGAATGCTGCCACTCTCTCTTCTGGGCCCCAGAGGCATAGAGCATTTGTGTGCACACAAAACAATGTGCGCAGTGAAAAAGGCACACACACACACAGACAGACACACACACACTCCAACACTCACAAACACGCAGGTCTTTACAAATGACAAACTGTCTGTTCACAGTGGGGTAAGCGTAATCATTGGCATTTAATGCCGTCATGTCAATCCAGGCATATCTCTTATCAGGTTAACGGAACGCAGCAGCCATTTAACACGCCACAAAGCTCCGCTTTAATAAATGTGTGTTGTTTTTCTGAGCCTGCGTGTGTGTATTGTGTGTGTGTGTTTGTTTGTTTGTGTGTGTGTGTGTTTGTGTTTGTGATGTGTGTGTATCCCACCAACACTCCTAGCCCTTTACCCCCCCCTCTATGTGCCCTTGTAAAACACACACACACACCTCCGTGAATTAAACAAAGAGGTGACACGAGGACCTGTATGTTTGCACTCCCCCTCTTGTGTGCTTGTGTGGCGAGTGGCGTGCCTTCACGTGGCCGCGGGCTTGATCCTCTCTGGCAGGGACACGCGTTTCCTCTTTCCCTCTTTTCCCTCTTGTGTTTCGTCCCCTGACAAGCCCTTCCTTCGCCCACCCCCCCACGGGCCGCCGTTCGCTCTCTCCCTCTCTGGCGATGTTAACAGGCTCTCGCCAGCGCTTAAGTGCAGAGCTGCGGTGTCATTAACGCACGCCCGTAGCGCAGCTCCTGAGGCAATTAAGCAAGGTGGCGTCGATTGCTTTGTCATGCGTTGCCGTAAACGGTCACGCTGTTCCTCTCCGTATGGGATTGTCCTTTGTCTCTTGGCAAGGGTTTGGCAGCAGGGGATCAAAGCTGTGTGTTTTTAATGCTTTAGTCACTTCGTATTGGCATTCACCTGGCTCTTATGTCTGCTGCTATCTTTATTGGCCGTAATAATGCTGTTTTGCATGGCAGTGTTCTTGCAGTTCAAGGCATTGAGACTGGCATCGTTGGCAGGGATATTGACAGCCACTTAAGATAAGAGAGGTAGAAATGTAAAACATTGTGATGCAGAGGTGAAACAAAATCTCTACTGTGTAGTCTGAAATAAAAAAAAAAAATTCAAAAGTCTGTGACAGCTTGGAAGCAGTGTCTCGTTTCATTATCAAGATATGCTAAAACAACATTTATTTTAAAATCGTTACTGAAGAGATAATCCAAAGAACATGCCTCAGGGTATCTGTGATATTTCAGTGCCTGGATCAACTGACAGAAAAGAAACATAAAGCACTTGGGAACGCAAAACTCATTGAGAGCAAAAACCTATTCAGAGGAAGTTAAGAGTATAATGCTGTCGCAGGGGACAGAGGGGAAATTGACTCCAAATGAATAATCTGCCATTCTGAGTCTGCTTTGCAATGTAATCATCCAAAACCCTGGGATATCCATTTGTAGTGTCAGAGAGAGAGAGAGAGGGCTTTGTCATCACCTTGTACGTATTTGCTCTTCGGATATGGGTTTGGCAACTAATCTCCTGTCCCTTTTTAATTTGCTTTTTTTTTTTAATCCTAACTATGTAATACCATGTGGTGGTACAGTAGGCCTCAGCGTTTGATTTGGTGTCTGTCTGATTTTGGTGTCTCTCACAGAGAGGATGTGTTGGCTACATTTCCTCTGCACCTGGGCCTGTGTCTGATCTATTTTACCTGTGCCTGGCTCCCCACTTGACAACAGCATTGTCATCAGGGAATCTGCTGTGTCACACAGACACATCCACGCAGCTGTCACTCTCTCTTCCCTCTCTTTCTGTCTCTCCCCTCTCTCTCTTGCTCTCTCTTTCTCTCTCTCTCTCTGTAATCTCTCTCTCTCCTTCTTTCCCCCTCTCTCTTTCTCTGTCTCTCTCTTCCTCACTCCCTCTCTCTCTTTCTCTCTTCCTCCCCCATCCTCTCTCTCTCTGTCTCTGTCTCAGCCGGTGATGGGCTTTGCCCTCGTCCCCATTAGCTGTTGCATTATCCCCATGATTTCAGCAGATGCCGCCGCTGCCACCACCACAGTAATTAATGACGGGAGCCGGTCTCGCGGGGCCTCTCAGTGATGGCCACATCCGGATGCCTCCCCTAATAGCATTAATCGCTCACAGACCAGAGCCCCACACACACACACACACACAACCAAAATAGAGAAGAAACAACATCAAATATCCAGCACTGTCAGGGGGATGCGCAGTCGGTGCCTTTCGGAAAAACATGTTTGAGGTGAAACGGTAAAACTCCCTCTCGGTTGTGTGAAGAAAGCTATCCAGTCGGCCCAGACCAAATTGAAATGTCTCTGGTTGGAAAAACAGGGGGCTGATGCCTCTTTCAGAGGTGTGGCTGTTTCTCAGGATCAGCTCAGTACTGGAGAAGAGAGAAGCTCAGCACAGAGGTCTGTGTTTGACATGAAAAACAGTCTCTTCCCAGTGTGGGTTGTTATCAGAGGAAATAGTACCTAAAGCCTCTAATAGGCACTCTGATTTTCTCCAAAAATTCACAAGAAACACAGTCCACAGTCGCTCCTGGATGGGTGCGTTGGCCAGTTTCCATCTTCTGTCTGCCGCATTAAGTTTTTCAGACAAAACTGAGCCCGGCAGCTTGTCAATTTGGGTAGAGCTCAAGGAAGTCCCAATGTTGGAGAACAGCTGAAAAACGCCCCCCTTCCATCTCCCGAACGCACGCTGGTTACGGAGAACCTCTATGGAGGGGTCTCTGAGGAGCCCCATCCCGGCAGGGCTGCCTCTCCCTCTCCCTCTCTGTTTTCTCCGGCTCCTGCTCCTGCTCCGGATGTCCTCCTGTGACTGATTCTCCCCATTACAAAGAGACAGTCTGCCAGAGGAGATGAAAAGGGCATGCTGGGACATCAGCGTCAGTGCTAATCGGCCCTAATGGCTCCTGTGACGCGCTGTCACCGCCACCGCCACCTCCGCCACCGCCACCTCCGCCACCACTGCTTGTCCACCTCAGGCGCGACGAGCACCCAAGCTGACGCCACACAGACTGAGCTTCAGGAATGGACCCTTCTTTTCCTCCTCCTCTCCCCTCCTCTCCTTTCCTCTCATCCCCTCTTCTCTCCTTTCCTTCACCTCTACTCCTTTCCTCTCCTCTTCTCTCCTTTTTCTCTCTCCTTTTCTCATCTCCTCCTCCTTTTCTTGTCCTCTCCTCTCCTCTCACTTCTCTTGTCTACTCTCTTCTCTTTGACTTAACAGTCACCAAACGAGTGAGAGGCCTCTCTGCCTCTACGTATCCCTGAAGTGCTAAAGTAGGGGATCCATTTTTTTTCCCACATGGAAAGAGGGGGATCTTCTGGGCTGAGTACGGACTTTTTCAGAGCAGAGCAGAGGGGCTCTCCTGAGGTCACCTAGGGCATAGCACTTTAAAAGCAGCATGCTAATGCGCTCGCTTATGCTAACGCTTAGCATATTCATTGGTTTATTTTGGGGGGGCAGGGGTGTGAAGCGTACTTGGAGAATTTGGGGCTGAAGGTTTATGTTAGGAGTCAACCTACACGTGGCGGTTACATGTACATTTGTCTTGTAATGCCTTCGCAATTAATAATTAATTTCTGAAATATACAAGTCTGATAGTTTCATTACTTTAATTAATCAGACTCATGGTTTATTCATGACATCTCGCTCCTCCGTTTAGGATGTGCCGTGGCATGATGAAAAATAGCAGTTGTCACATTGAGTTGCTTGCACACATTATTTAGGCCTGTGGTTGGTATTATTCAAATGCTCACACCTTGCCCTCCTCCTGTGCGATTACCATCTTTAAACATGTAATCTCCATTTGCCCCGAAGATTGTTTCTGACATTTGGGAAATTATCTGTGTCTGTGTGCGTGTGTTTTTTTTTTTTCTCTCTTCTCCAGATCAGTGCACAGTCACAAGATCCTACCTATTCCTTCACAAGTTCTGGTTCTTCAGCACCATCTACTACTTTGGGAACTGGGCATTCATTGCGGTGAGTAGTACACTAGGACTGGACCCATCATGGCCGTCTCCTTGACTGCCCCAAGTGTCCTGCCTGGTTTGCCTGTTTTGCTGAAGAGTACACATTTGAGCCAGGGGCAAAGGCAGACTCAAGCCTCATTAATGCTCAATGTTAAAAATGGATGCTGATACAGATGCATGTAGATGCAGATGCTTCTAGGTTACATATGTGGACAAAAATGGATCAGTGAACCAAATGGGTCCATTTATGTATGCAAAAGCATAAAACAGACTGTGTCTGTAAATGACGAGCCAGGCCTGATCAAAAGTGAGAAACACTCGTCATGGTGGCACAAACCGCAAACCCCAGACTCAGTTTTCTCTATGTGAGGAATCTGTGTTACAACCATGAAGATGTAGATTCTCTCTCTCTCTCTCTCTCTCTCTCTCTCTCTCTCTCTCTCTCTCTCTCTCTCTCACACTCACACTCACACACACACACGCTCGCATAAACACAGAGTGTTTGAGGGGGGTTAACCCTGCATGTTTCTGCATATTAGTGTTAATTTAGCTTCCATGAAAAGCAGCAATTTGAGTTCTGTGGACATGGAAAGGACAAGTCTCTTTATTACTGTAAGTTAATACGAATGGGATCCTGGAATAATGAATCTCTTATTGATTTGAAACAGACAGTAGCACACCCATCAACAGTCACAATACACATACTGTCTTACATACTTACTTATTCATTTGGCTGATGCTTTTATCCAAAATGACTTACATACGTCAGTTATTACTAGGGCCAGTCTCCCCGCAGCATCTCAGGTTAAGCGCCTTGCTCAAGGGCACAATGACCGCAATCAGGAATCGGCCCCACTCCTGCATGCTAGCCCAGCTTGTTAGCCACTACGCTAGCACCACTCAGTCCCTTTCCGGTCGGTGTCTGTGGGAAGAGTCCTTGGCAGCAGTTTGTTTATCCTGTTCAGTGTAATTTCCCTGATTGCTAGGACAATACTTGCAGGCACATCAACCCAGCACCGCATTTGGATGCACCGGTCTTGTCAACATGTTTCCCGACTCAGTCGACTCCTCATCATAATACGTGCAGAAAGACCAGGGAACCAAGGCTCTAATTAAATGAGCAGCAAGATAAAACAAAATCAACATGAAAAGGAAAAACCGAAAATCAAGGCCCAAAAAAGCAGCAGCCATAATGAAGGCGCAATCATGTAAAAAGGCAGGTGTTAATTATGCCTGGAGATTGCTTTCAGACATCCCCAACAATGCGTACTGCCTCCAGGCTCTTCCAGCTGAAAGGACGAGCCATGGAGTGATGCCTTCTGATCTAACAGAGGCCACAACCCTGACGCAACACAATGGCCAACCGCGCGCAATCTAAGAGGAACATGCTTTTGTATTGGCAGCTTTGATTGAACAACAAAAGTTTATTTTGCCGTTGACATGCAGAACGGGGTGAAAATAGTCGTGGCGTAGTGTCTTGGTAAACACGAGCGCTGGAGCGGTGTGATTTTGTGCTGTGTCATTATGGACTCCGGTGGTTTCTTTCGAGGAGGGAGTGTTCTTTGCACATTATTATCCTTTATGTTTGTAACGCAAGACAGAACCTAATTCGTGTTCGCGTTTGCACATTGATCTGCCAACAGTGGGTCGTACAATAGGGATTCTTTAGGAGTGTTTAGGAAGGTATGATCCGCTTTACCAGAGAAAAGAAATCTGTTCAAAACAGCTCTGCCCCCTTTCAATTTCTCTCACCAAGTCCTCCTCCTACACATTTTTCTACTCGGTCTCTTCTTGATTACCATTCTTCTCTGTTTCCCCATCAGGTTTTCCTCATTGGCCTCGTCGTCTCCTGCTGCAAGGGGAAGAAGTCGGTGATTGAGGGAGAGGTGGAGGCGGACGACTCCGACGTGAGTGATGATGAGTACTGACTGAGCCAGACGGGGCAGGCAGGCAGGCAGACAGGTGGAGGAGGAGGAAGAGGAGGAGAGCTAAGCAGCTTTTTTTTCTACTCCCAGACGAGACAGGCGCCCGGTCCAGGGCCATGCTGACTAAGTTTGCACACTGTATCCGCTCTCCATAGGCACAAATCTTTTGAAAAGAGATACGCGAGTAGTGATCCCACCCACTGCAGCAAACTTAACAGAGTAATGCTTTTATTTTTATTTGTTTTTGTTTTGTTTTGTTTTTAATAAGGTTATTACTGACATTGTATTGCTTTTGGCAACTCACGCAATTCCAGAAATCCTTAATATGGTGGTCTTTTTTTGTCTTAAATGGTTCTTTCTTCAGTTTCATAAAAACCTCATTCTAATCCAGAGTTTGTGTATTAGCTAACAGAAGTGTTAAGCCTGATGTTTTCTTAATTCGCCAGTGGGCTGCATGTTCTATTTCAGTCCCATCAGGACCAATGACCAGCAGCTTATACTTAAAGTCTCCAAATGTGTTTTGAGTAAAAACCAAACTTAGAGGGGAATTTTTAATTTTGCACTTTGAACGCCAATTAGATTACCGGTAGATATGATATTTAGGATTGCAGTAGTGTTAAGATTTAAGAACCTTAAAGGAATTATCCGGAGTAAAATGCACTTTAGATCGATTTACGGATGATTGGGAGTACATACGTTGAGTTGACATCCAAATCATGTCATTCGGATGTGTTTTGAGAAAGTTCAATGTTACCGTTTTTAGTCAAAGCTCGTTAGTGTGGAAGTGAGAAGGGCATATTATTTTTTCGCCGCTACAAAACGCTATTGTTATACCTCTTCTACAGTTCCAAACAACATTGCACTTACGTGGTAGTGAGTAGAGGGTCCCTAAAGCCAAACCAGCTTGGGAAACCAGGAAATTCACAATTTCGTCGCCATTTAAAAAAAAAAAAAAAAACATAGTCCAGTCCATACAACTTCATTTCAATTTCAAAAGAAATACTGGACTATGTTTTTTTTTTTTTTCTTTAAACAGCGACGAAATTGTGAATTTCCAGAGCACACCTGGCAATCGACTCCTACGGACTTTCCCCTTAAGCTGGCAGCAAAGATGGCAACATTTCCGGAAAGGTACTGGCTTGTTGAAATTCATTCTGGACTCTCTATCCGACCACATAAAGACCTCGGGATACTTCGGTTTGGCTTTAGGGACCCTCTACTCACTACCACGTAAGTGCAATGTTGTTTGGAACTGTAGAAGAGGTATAAAAATAGCGTTTTGTAGCGGCAAAATAATATGCCCTTCTCACTTCCACGCTAACGAGCTTTGACTAAAAACGGTAACATCGAACTTTCTCAAAACACATCCGACTGACATGATTTGGATGTCAATTCAACGTATGTACTCCCAATCATCCGTAAATCGATCTAAAGTGCATTTTACTCCGGATGAGTCCTTTAAGTATGAGCAGAATGTTGTTTGAAGTGGTACTCTGGGGTTTTATATATATGAAAAGGATTATATATATATATATATATATATATATATATATATATTTATATATATATATATATATACATACAATAGAATCAGAAGCAACTACTTTGTGGGGAGTATTAATCTCCACAGCACTCCCTGTGTCTGTATTATTTATTCTAATTGCCTGTTTCTCACTGTACATTTCAACTGAGGTTGAAATTGAAGGAGTGTTTCGGGTTTGTAATATATTTCTTGTACTACAACAAGATTTAGTAATCTTAACTTTGTGATGGAAATGACGTGAAATTTAATTTTACAAATTATACACATGATGTGGATTCGTTTTGAATAAACATTCATCTGAGATTCACTGAGTCACTTGCATTTCTTGTGTTGCTTGATTTTAAACACTAGCTTCTATTTTGTAATTGGTTTTTAACAATGATGTATTTGTGTACATATTATATTAACATTTATTTAACATCTATATTTTACACAAAATGTCTGTGCCTGGTAGTGCTTTATCAGACAGGAATTCACACGGACAGAGAGATGTTTCCTAACTGTAATTTGAAAACCCTGTGGAAAGAACTCACACTTAGTTAATTGTCCTACAAGAACAGCCGCCGTCACCTGTGAAAGTCTCCTCCCCTCCACTCTGCTCCATCTAGGGGGTCAAGAGCGTGCAGATTAGCTTCGGCATGTTAGCATACGCCATTTTCAAATATGGCGCTGTATGGAGCATTTGGAACCAGCTCCATGCACGAAAATCCGTGTTGGGCACGAGCTCTCATGCGCGTACATGTTGGTGGGCGGGTACCTATCCGGCGGCTACAGCCAAAAGTTATTCAGTGCGTATTTCTTGAGGAGCCTATGAGAAGACGTGCATATTGTGGTTGTTTATCCATCATATGACAAATAAAGAAAATTGTATTGATCTTGTTTCGTTGTTGTTTGTCCCGAACAAACATAGCCTAAACATGATTACAGACAATAAATTACACAACAGCGGCATAAAGACCTTGTCTCGTTACACCATGGGTCTCCAACACGTTGCTCTCAACCTATAGCCGCCCCCTTTGGAGCTTGCCAGAGGCTGAAGCACTAGGCTACTACATTTAAACACAATTATTGCCGCGAGGCATTCCAGCCTACGAATTTAATAAAAAGTGAACCATGCATAATTAAAAAAAAACTCAATTTAGGCTACTTCGCTATGCAATAAGGTTTCCATTAGAGCACAGCGCACGTTCAATGAATGAAGGAAAGGCCTTGAATAAACAGCTGGAAATTCCAACACTTTTTCAACTACACGAAACTTTACAGTGATCATCAAATACCCTCTAGATCTAAATGCCCATCAGTCTCAACATTTAACTATATAATAAAAGTCAAAAAGTAAATTAAATCTCATACCAAAACCGAAAATCGTCTGTGTTTGATAGCCTGGTATGCCGCTCCAAACAAAACGCATGTCTCACAATAACGTAGAAAAGGTCTGCCTCGAATAAGCCTACCTCAAATAAATACCTGTGCTTTGCGCAGCCTAAGTAAATAGCAGACGCCGGACATAATTTAGGATTTACGGAAAGTATGCCATCATACGATGTTGGACGCCTGGCGATGCTCTGGTCGTCTACTGTGCCTCTGACACGGCTGCCTCATTTGGATGGTAACTCCACAGGTGAGCGCGAAGATTGGATGTCGTGGATGCGCAAGTAAGCTGTTTTTTTGCTGAGTCCGCAGACAACATTCTCTTTAACGGTTACTTCACCATCTGCGGTGTACAACTCTAAGTAAAGACACCACATTTTAGATGAGTTGGGGACGTAATTGTCCGCTCAGGCTGACCGTTCTGTGCGTTATCTTCAATACTATCTTCAATAATATTGAATATCTTCAATATTATTTTCAAAACAGGGTGGCTATTGAGGGCTCTGGCTCCAGTCATTATTGTGGCTACTGGCTATTATTGGCTTGATTTGGTCATGGGCCAACGCTAGAATACGTTTAGAGCACCCGCTGAGATGGCAAACAATAAAATAAAAAACAAACCAATCATAGACTGTAAAAATGCGCTACACTTGGCACTAAAAACCGAATAGTTTATTTATAGTTCGACTACGGATATTTCACGTCATGTTCGAATGCATATTTGCAGCAGGACAGCAGGCAGACCGCTCTTAGTTAGAGCCGCTGTTATCCAAAGAAATTAAGTTGCGCTTCAGGGCAACTTCACTCCATGCGCGTTCCCGAGCAACTTTTTCTTCTTCTTGTTATGAGGCAAGGACTTTATGTGCATTATCGCCACCCTCTTACTGGAGGACGACTCTCTTTTTACAGAATATCCAATAAAAATCGACGTTGGTCCATGCGTCATTTCCAGCTTTGTAACTTGGCGCATGGTCAGAGCCGACTGGCGCTGGATCTGAACCCCAGTGTTCAAGATGGCGTTGACTATGAATTGGCAGGATTTACTAGCCTAGCCTCCACCATTCATTTGTATGGAGGTCGGGACTTAGTCACTCTCTCCAGTTATATATAATACCTCCATGGCTCTATCAAACATCCCCCCGCTGAGGTCACTTCCTCCCCCGCCTCCCCACCCTGCCGTGTGGCCTCAGGGCCGTGATTGGCTCCATCCACACTGCCCCTGAGTGCCCGTTGCTATGGGCACTTGAGTTCAGGAGTTCCATTCAATCAAGCAGCAGCAGAGCAGTGAGCCTGTCTGCAGCTGTGTAAGGCTACTCCATTGAATTGCCCCCTCACAGTGGATGCACCCGCCATTGTTTGCAGACTAGTGACCCCAATTTTCTTAGCATAATTTGTGTTGCTGGTGTAGGTGGCACACATCTGAACACACACACACACACACACACACACACACGTACGTTTTCACCGCGGCCAGATGTTCATGTGATTTCATGCGAGCCAGTACTGTGCCCACACAGACTCTCCCAACAGATGGCCTGGTCCTCACGAAATAAACGAGGAGCCTTCCACACAACTTAGCCAGTGACACACCTCCCTGCCTCCCCCATCTCAAGGAATGAAGAGGTTACAGCTTCTAACCTTCCCCTCTTCTCACCATTACCTAGTGGAGGGTTTTTTGAGAGATGTGAAGCAGCTACAGTAGCTGTTATGACTTATCAATCTGGACAGGTCAAAGGGGTGAAGAGTTATAAAACAGAAAATATTCGTCTGGTCAGTTCTACTTCCTGTACGGGCAATAGGTTTGCCCTCTCTGCTGGCACTGCTAGCAGACATTTATTGAATGGCACAAAAGTTATGCATTTTCTACCACCTCACAGTAAAGACTAAAAAAGAGTTAAGTTGTTAAAGAATGAATTGGGTGAGAGTTGGTGATTTATCATTATTTCACAATGAAAACAATGAGGAAAAATCCAAGCATGAAGCAAATTTATTCAGAGAAAAAGGAATATATCGTAAATAAATAAATATTTTTAACAAAAACACGTCAATAATTCTGGAGGCCACCGTACCCTGTGATGTGTCTTTAGTCTTTAAATGCAACATGGAAAGGTGTAGTTATCAGACTGTACTGGTTTTACTGTTTTTTCCAGGTCAAAGCAAATTGGCTAACGATGGCCTGAAAGGCTGCTCTCCTACTGGGTTGCTCTCAGCCGTCCCCACTGACTCCACTGACTTGTATTATTTACAGAGAGAAAGCTGTCTGAGGGAGGGACTCGTGTTTATGTTTGATCTACCTCACCGGTCAGTTGTGGTCAGGAAATGGCTGGCCTTTTTAGCTGTCCCACATACTGTACTGTACATGACCCTGTACACAAACCCACTCTGATCCACTCTGATAGTGGCTGCTCTATTGATCCATTAAAGTCCATTATGGTGCTCCATCCAGTGCTAATCACTAATAACTAATGTGTCTGAGCAACGAGGGCCCTTTATGGCATTGATTTTGCACAAGCTTTAATTTTTTTAGTTTCCCACCGGAGGCACATGCATTTCCCTGTTTTGATTGATCTGTTGGCTGGTGCGAAGTGAAGGAAAATTGTGTCAGGACAGTTGAAATAATGCAGATAGGCAAACTATAAATATACATACTAATAATGCTAAACCTATGCAAGGGACCTCCTTTAACCTCAGCAGCCTTGTAAACGGAAACGTACAACAGAAAGTTCTAAACTTTGATGAGGGGCCATTTCAACCCCCCAAAAAAATTGTAGGCCTACTTATAAGCCTCTAAAACTGTAACTGGGGAATATCCCAATACTCTTTCAGTAAATATTGAAACAATAGTGTTTCAATAAATTGTGTGCAGTGTCAAATGTGTTGAGCAAATTGTCACATGACCATGAGCTGTTTACTTCCTGGTTGCACCTTGAGAAGAGGATGACTGCCTCACAGGCTCCCAAATAAAAGTTTTTTAAAGTATGTTAAAATAAACATAGGAAAAATATTTTTTGTACACATGGTCTTTAAGGTGTCTAGTTATGATATAGCCTATGTAAGGGATAATGGATGACACGGTGGTCTGTTCACAGAAAGGAATGCACGGTCGAGGTTGTAAAACGGCCCCGACGCGAAGTGAACCTCCTCACATTTCTGTGAACGGAAGACCACCGTGGAGTCCATTATCCCGCTTATTCCACTGTTGCCACTTGCGTTGTGTTCATTTCCTGTTACAATTTAAACGTTTTAATCGCTAAAACTGTCTTGTTTGTAGAACTAATTTCTTCCGACACAATATTAACTAATTTCTCAACTTGCAGGACAAACCGCCGTTACTAGCAAAGACAGGGTTGCCAACTCGCATGCAGTGTTGCCAGATGCCAGCAAGGTTTTCCAGCCCAAAACCTCGTCAAAAACCGCGAGAATGCACAAAAAACCGCCCAAATTTGCTTTTGCTTGTTTCTCATTTAAACACATTAAAATCATTAACAAGCTTTAAAATGACCCATTTTTCGACTTAGCCTATCCAATTTCAGAAACAATATTCAATCAAATGAACGCAAAAGTAGGCTACACGGACGTCAGACTATTATTCTATAAGCTTATGTTACGGAAAATAATGCAATAGGCTAAACATAGACTATTAATCTGTCTGTTTAGTGTCAATAGACGCTTGGAACAAAAGCATTCAGTAGGCTAGCCTAACATAAAAACATTGAGTGGATATATGAAGAGTGTCGACTCTTTGCAGATGCAGTGCGTTCATAACTGGTGGGCCAACTGTAGGCTACACAAAAAATATTTTCATAGGCCTACCCCAAATGTAGGCTAAAGGCTTGAGTTAAACTTGAGTCTGACACCTGTGATTTAGAACAATTAATTAATAGCCTACCTAGGCGCTATATATTCCCTGAGACAGGCAGTTAGGCCTAGAGTTTTCATGCAAATATTTAGGACAGTGTCAGTGCGCTCTTTGCAGAAGCAGTGCGTCCATGCATGGCAACTACACGCAAAAAATATTTTCATACGCCAGATATAGGCTAAAGGCAAACTTGAGTTTGACACCTGTAATTTAGAACAATTAGTAGGCCTACCTGACAGGCAGTTAATCCTAGTTTTCATGAAAGTCGCGTTGAACGAACAGGGGTGTCAGTGCGCTCTTTGCAGAAGCAGAACGTTCATGCATGGGCCATCTCTACACAAAAAACATAGGCCTATGGCCCTAGGCCCTTCGTGAAAATCGCTTTGAGCAATTGTTATTAGGCCTAAAAATAATTAAAAAGTTCTAGTAGGCCTAGGCTTTGTCAAACTTCCTCAACAACTGTCGGGCTGGACGGAACGTGGGCCGTAGTCCTATCAAGCCATTCGCGCAAGACCTGCGCACATCCATCAACCCTGAAAGAAGGGGTAAGTCCATCCTGTCTCGTAGGTAATCTTTCAGCAGTGTGCACATTCATGAAGAGATTGACTGTAATGACAAAATGCTCTTTGCCCACTTTGGCATATTGACATTGTCAGTCAGCTAGCTAAGTTTGAAAACCCCGCGAGCTGTGTGTTTGAATGGCGGTCTGCGCCAGAGTAGGGGAGAACCGGACTGAAACACTTTTTAATTAAACGTAATTTACAAAGACATCGTAAAACACTGAAAGCTAATATTTTGTCACAAGCAAACTACATCGGTCCTCTGTCAAATACAGTTGCATTTTCAGCTCTGAACAAAACCATTCAGGATTTATTTAAGGAGAAATCGAACATGCGTTTTGTTTCATTCGTCCCTCCAGACCGGGATAAGTGAAACGACATGGGGGACGAAAGAAACATACAGCTTAAACTTCCCACAACTTCAATATTTGACAACATCATGAATGGTACTTGAAATATGTGTTAATTTGGATAAATTACTGCTGGGCTTTACTGTCTGCTGTGAATATCTAACAACTAATTGCGGTCATTGTGAAGCGCATATCTCGCGGTTATGGAAATGCATGCACTATGCCATTTATATGGCTAGAATGCATGTTTCGATACATAAGGTGACGTGAGCTGAGAGTGTCTGTTGTGAGTTTAGGGGGGCACGTCAGCCAGAGGGTGTGTGAGTGAGTGAGTGAGAGACTGCTGCCTGCTGACCAGAGACGGTCGCTGGAAGAAGGGTCTGAAGTGCCTTTGTTTCGGCTACAAAAACCCGCCGAACTGATCCGAAACCAGCCCAATTTTTATACACCCGCCCAAACCCATTTTTGCCCGCAAAATAGATTGCAAAACCGCCCAATTGGGCGGGAAACCGCCCAATCTGGCAACCCTGCTCGCATGTGGCGTGACACTCACGCTTTCAGCACCAATCTCACGCTCTCACGCACACTCAAGAAATGTCACGCCAAATCCATTCTTTTTTTTGCAATCCGTTCATTTTTTGTTGATGACTAGACTAGACCACAGCATTGTTTCTAAATGACAGGATACGAGCAGGTAGGTCTAATATCCGCCTACGTTCTCAGCGCAGTTTTCTCTGATTGTTGAATCGCTGACTAGGCTATTTTAATCCGGTCCGCGACACCTTCACGGAACTTGCTGCTATAAGACATGAGGCAGACCGACATAAAGTGTGGCCGCCCATTCTTCGCTAGGAACTACTCGCGAAGTAGCCTCAGACATCACATGAAATAACTTTGTCTCATCTTTTATAAGGTGCTATAGCCGCTATTTGCTGCGATAGAGTTCGCGAGAAAATTAACTTTCAAGAAATAATCATATTAGGCTACTATAGCTCTGCGCTCATTTCAATTCATATAGGAGGAATATCTCACAAACTTTTCGTTCCACACATGACAAACCGTAAACCAGAATAAACAGCAGACCTTACCGAACAGGTGTAATGCAATCCCCTGTCCAATAAACTGTTCCAGAGTAATCCGGTTTTGAAATTATAGCAAATTTCTATATGGTCTCCAATTTTGGGCTTTAAGTGTCTTAAAACTGAGCTGTGCTTAAATACCTACATATGTGTAAATATTAAAATATATACAGCTCATGGCTAAGAGTTTGTCGATCTAGCCATAATGATTTGTTTTCACAAAATGCTAAGCATGCATGTATTTAAGTGTCTTAAAGTGTGCTTATATTGGTCAATGCATAATTTCATAACAGGCCAAATAGAAAATAAATGTAAAATGTAAATATAGCCTAGACATAATATTAAAATCAGATGATGTAGGATAGAATAGAGTTAGATAAAGTTGGATGGCTCTAGAACTCACACCAGTGGATTGGGTCTTAACTATAGCTGTTCTGTTGACCTTTAGATTTGTTGCTACTGGGCATGAAGGGCAGGCCAATTATGAGTTCTGTCCAACATTGATGGTAGGTTTAGAAAAAAAGGGGACCCTTTTCATGTCTGTGCCCAGGGGCCCAGTGGCTCATAATCCTTCCATGCCACGGGGTTAAAACACTGGTCTTGTTTTCAAGTGCAATCAATAATTTAATTGTACATTTTGAAGAAACTTTTCCATTCTATTAGTTTTTAAAAAAAAAAAAAAACATAAATCAGGGATTATACTGTACATAGCAAAAAAGTCAGGGGACAGACATTTTTAAAATTAGGTTTAGGGAAAAATTTAACGCACACGCACATGACTTCACAAAATCTCACTCCAGCCAAACACCCAAAGTTGGCAACTCTGGCAAAGATTCTAGAGCGCTACGCGCTAGAATCTTTGGTTACTAGTTCGGTTGCTACGGCCAAAGGCCAGTCGTTAGTTCTATCTCTCCCGTTGTCAAGCGGGCGTATCCCAAGATTCTGATGAACTTTAGCTTTGAAACATCGCTATTTTACTTAGCCTGCTGTCATCCATCTAGCTAAAAGCCACCTCCATCATATGCTACAATGTTGCCATGTTCTGAACGTCTGCATTTTACAGCTCGGATGCAACGTGACCGTTAATTTTAACTTCACAACGAGTTCGGTGAATTAATATACAAGTGTGATACGGCCAACAAAATGGATCTACTTCATAGGTGTGCAAATAACATACGGTTAATGGTCGTTCTAAATTACGTAGGCAATTACGACAATGGGAAATTCAACCAAGCAGTGGAATAAACATATATAATTATTCAAATGTCTTTGGTGTGTTTGCAGAATGAGTAAAGATGTTAACGGTCACAATAGTGACCGGTGGGATAGAATGTTGTATCTAGATGCACACATAGGGATACTTTTACACCTACAAACATACACACAAACATACACACAGACACACACACTCACAGATATACACACACATACACATATTCACACATACAGATATATACACTAACACACACAGACATACACACTCACACACAGATACAAATACACACACACAAATACACACATACATACACACACACACACAGATATACACTCACATACACAGATCTACACACTCAGACATACACACTCACACACACACAGACACAAACACACACACAGACATACACACTCACACACACACGCATACACACAGACATACACACTCACACACACACACAGATATACACACTCAGACACACACACACAGAGACATACTGTACACACTCACACAGACACAAACAGACATACGCACTCAAGGGGACTTCACGTTGCACGCGGCATGCGCTTTGCCTGCTGCTCTCACACACCCACCTGCAGATACACACATACACACACACACACACACACACACATATATACACACACATACATACACACACATTCACACACATACATACATACATACATATATATATATATATATATATATATAAAATATATAAAATAGAACCCCGAATGTGTCTGCATGTAGCTGTGAGAGTTAGTGTATATGGTCTGTGTGTGTGTGTATCTGCATGGGGTGTGAAAGTTAGTATGCATATTGTGTGTGTGTGTGTGTGCATATATATATATATATATATATATATATATATATATATATATATATATATATATACACATATATATACATGCAGACACATTCGGGGTTCTATTTTAACGAGCCGAAGCTCCTGGTAAATAAACAATGTTTACATATTTTTCATATTTATTATTGCCATTGGTCTCAGTGTTCATATCAGTTTGAAAAGTCCTGTCAGAATACCTTTATTTTAACAAAAAAACAATTTGAGCAATCTTTAATTGAGTATACGCATATTATCCCGCATATAAACTCACTTTTTCATCTACTTTTCTACATGTTTAAAAAAAAATAAAAATATTGATTACTTCAAAGGGTTGCTAATAACACATGATTTGCATATTTGCATGTCTGGGAAAAATTTGGGCTTAAATGGGCTAAAAGTCCAGAAATAAGATTTACATACTGTTAACGATGGACCTGAATAATTCAGCCAACTCAAAACAGCCAGAGAGATAACTTAGAGAGGAACATCAGTGTTATGAATTGGTTGAGACAACGAACAATTAACAGTAAATAGTGTACGTGGTTAGAAGTCACTAGAGGTTGAACTTACAAATGGCAACTGGCAAACTCTCCCTGTGAACTTCACTGTTGGATTATGTGGAACTCCTTCCCCCTCGGTCCATCCTGTGAGCCTTGTCCTCACATGGCCCCTCACTGTCCTAGTCACAGTAGAATGAGGCGGGAGAGGTGGGGACTGCGACTCATAACAGACAGGTATGGGCAAATGGAAAAGAGTCGGCGAGGGTCACACAAAAGGGGACGTTCAATTTGATAAAGCCATTAGTCTGGTGACCTCGGGCCCAATCAGCCTTCGCTGAGTAGAGAGAGATCAGGTCTCTGTGTGAGGGAGCTGCGCTGTGGCTGACCTCAACTGGAGAGTTACTATAATGCCGGTCTCAGGTCAGGTGCTCAGGGGCAGAGAAACGTAATGTGGAAGAGATCAGTTTCAGCACTGATTCAGTACATCCTTTTCAGAGGAAGTCCACAAGCTGACAGCTAAACACATCGGGGATGAATGGGGTTTGGATGAACATTTTGTAGTTTTTGAAGGCATAATTATAATGTGCATGGGTGTTCCACTGTATGACTGACATAAAGCCTATAAATCCATAAAACAGTCCTAAAGTCTGTATGGTTTAAGATTAGCCACATACTGTATTCATTAAACTCCTACCACAAATCTTGTGTGGTTATCCTGGTCCCATGACGGCTTGAAGGTGCAGACAGTCAATTGAAGGTAAGAAATAAAAAAAGTAGACTTCCATTTTTACTGTGTCTCAGAAGCATGGAG
This sequence comes from Alosa sapidissima, assembly GCF_018492685.1. Classification (NCBI taxonomy): domain Eukaryota; kingdom Metazoa; phylum Chordata; class Actinopteri; order Clupeiformes; family Clupeidae; genus Alosa; species Alosa sapidissima. The sequence goes on along the minus strand of NC_055972.1, from coordinate 29,026,525 downwards.
GAGAGTAACATATCTTTCTCTCCCTTTCTCTCTGTGTGTGGGCTTTTGTTTGTGATGTATTTCAATCAACACAATGGAATAATTGACATTCATGGCCATTTGCATCAATATTCAAAGCCATCTAGCACTACATTGGTACCCAGTTTGTCAAAAGCTGACTAAATGGGTAATGATCCTACCCGATCAACAACGTTGCATATTAAGTTTATCATTAATATCAAGCACTCCAGGCATGCGTGGGCAATGTCAGAGACTTCCTTCTCATTACTAAGTGAGCAAGTCATTGTAGCACCAGGAGGCGTTTGAAGCTGCTATATTAATGTAAAAGAACTGCATTTTGTTGCTTTAAGTGGCCAGACATCCAGGGCCTCTAACAACACTACTGACCTCACTGCACTGTGGCTGCCTCTGCCGACCGCCCTCTCGTTTGCACTCATTTTCGGCTTCGCCCCACTGCCCCCCTCTTCTGCACTGGGGGACCAGTGGACAACCCGGCCTGCCCCTGGACCCCACATGGCTGCCCCTAGCCACCCGCGCCTGCGGCACTGGCGCCCCCTAGACCAGTTAACCTCCTGCCCCCTCAGACTTTTGTGAGAGCCGCCTGCCTGCCACCACTGCGGCTTTCCCCGTGACATGCCTGCCTGCCAGTCTGACAGTGTCGTCAAATACAACCCGAACATGAACAACAACAGCAACAACAACAAATCTTTAAAGGGGAAAATGATTACATGGTTGTCCTCTTCTTGTCTGTTTCTGTTTAAGAACAACGGATACGGTCTGTGTGACTTGAGCAACACCAGTCAGGCTGAGAGGTTAAAGTCGTGCCCCTTAGGTTACATGTAATTACAATGTGGGATTGGCCCTGGCACTTGAGGGACAAAACAGTACTTTGCCCTCTTCAAGTTAACTCTGACATGCAGTTCCAAAAGGCATTACTCTTGGGCATCAGCAGGGGAAAAAATGCAATATACCTCTGCAGGCATGGAGAACCAAAAAAAAAAAAAAAAAAGTGAAACATCATCCCTGGAGTCTATGCGCAGTATTACTTACTAATGTAATAGTCCTGTAGTGTGCTAAAAACACAAGAGGATAGCATATTCTTCTGTCTGAGTGGAGTGTGGCCTGTAGAGTTGGTGCATTTTCCCTTCACGGACTCTGATTTATATGATTCATATTTAATAGGCCAGAGGCCCGGGCCTGATTAGAATCTGTTACCAGGCATGAATTGGAGAGAGCCGAGAGACGCACGCCACGACAACACACCGCTGAACTGCATGAAAGAGAAAGAAGTCCCCAGAGAATGCTGCTCTCTCTCTCTCTCTCTCCTGCTCTCTCCCCCTCTCTCTCCTTACATTCATTTAAATGCGTTAACTGATGGATGGGAAAACAAATGCTATTTGGGACATGGGCTGTGCCAAAGCCCGCAGACCCACTAAAGCATTTATTTACATGAAGCGGGAGCGATCAGGAAAGCAACACACCCATACACAGTACATGTTATTATTAAAATATACTTAAAATTAGGTAGAGCCCATTTGTTTTCATCAATTATGTATGCTTTGATTAATAGCTGGCATAATGACTCCCTGTCTTTCAGTACACAGAGGCACTTATGTTAGCATTTGCACAAGCAGCAGTAGTAGGCTAACATACTATCATAATCACTCACAATCTCACAGTAGGCCAATCATTGCCTTAGTACAAATTAAACTGTAATCAAAACTTTACAATGAAGATGCAGGTGTAGGTCTACTGTCTGACCATCAGATGGTTTTGGATGACTGCTTTGGATGCAATGCAGGTAGGCCTACAGTAGTTAGGGCAGTTGTGCCATGTTGCTGCTGCCAGTAGCAGTCTATTACCCTGGTACTAGCAGCCTAGCGCCTAAATGATGTTGTTTGTGAAAGCTGTGGGGGTAATGGGGTAAATGGAATTATGGGATCCTTGTGAGGAAGGTTACAAAGGTCAAAAGCAAATAAAACAACATTTTGAATCATGAGATCTGTGTTGACTTGGTCCAGAAACAAACACTGAACAGAAAAATTGGGAGGAGGCGACAAGAGCAGAGGGAGGAGGAAGTAGAATCACCAGGGAACCATTTTGGAGGCCTCCTGGGGAGCTGGTTTGTTCCCATAATTAAAGGGTCCTTCTTTAATGTTTACTGAAGTAACTGGATGTCTGTGATTACTTTGAATTGAGCTTCAACTTATTCTGTTTTTGTTTGCTTGTGGTTGTTTGGAAATTCCTTGGAAATGCAAATGGGTCTTTACATGTTAGCCGCTAGAATGAGAGCACACACTGTAGTTGCCTCAATTCCATGTCTGGGCATTTGGCAAGCAGCCGGCCGAAGGATGAGTGGGGTTTAATGAGATTCTCCCGAGGGTGAGGATGGAGAATAGAGAGAGGTTATTATGGCAACTGATCTGAGTGTGGTTTGATGTGTGCGCTTTGTTATAACATTAGACATGACATTCTAACTCTAAACTATATTTGGGTGAGTGTATTTCTCTTGCCACAGACCGTTTTTAGTATTACTGGCTAACTTCTGACAAATGTAGCCATTATAGGAAAGGATATCTAAAATAAAACATTGTTCCTCTACTTTGTTCTTTTTTGGACCTGAGCTTGTTCTTATTTGTGAAGTGAATGTTGTTTGTGATTTTGCAGTAAATTGGTTTCAGATGTGCCCTTGATCTCGACCACAACACTGCCTGTTTGTTTCAATTTACAGGCCTTGTTTTTAATGAACTCTTTCAGACTTTCACAAGTGGGCCTGCTTATAAAACATCTTTTCTTTTCTAGACAAACCATTGGTTTATTGGATTTTGGGAATATTCCCTGTAAATCAGTAAAACACAGCTTTATGGTACTCCTTTCCATAAACCAGTCACTTACCTGTACGTACATGCTGAAAAATGCTGATCCCCCCCCCAGGTAACCACTCCAACACACCTATAACAGATCTAAGACTTGTCATTAAATATATATATTACTGGGGGGAAGTAAAAATGTTGTATAAAAAGAAATGAAGGTTGAAATACACAAAGGAAGTCTGTAAGGTTCCATCATTTTGCCTCCTTCTCTACTTTCATAAAGTGCTCTTTGTGTTTGTATGTTTAGGACACCTCTCCACCAGCCTAAAGCATTTCATTGCAGTGGGTTTGGACAGGTTCAGCAAGTTGTGTGCTTTTTGTAATATTATTATTAGCCAGAGATCTGGCTGAATCATTCATTCATTTTTCAGGGGTGACTTTTGAGTGTAAATCTGCCAGGCAACTATTTGGCTCTACATGTGAGGTTGGGAAAAGGGGCTTATAAAAGCATTAGGGCTGGTCTCAAATCTCAAGTCAATACAACATGTGTTTTGGATAGTTAGAGAAAAGTGAGTGAGATAGGTAGATAGGGGGAAAGAGAGAGGGAGAGCAAGTGCAAGAGAACAAGAGAGAGAAGGAGGACTGTATCTATGTAAATAGGAAACTTTGAAGTTAAGAGGTGCCATCTGCCCACCTTGCTCAGCGGTGAGTGCTCTGTTGCCAAGTGGCACATGTGATAATCGCCAAGCGCCTGCCTGCATTTCAATATGACTCACACTCCACACACACACACACACACACACACACACATACCACAGTAATTGAGGAGAGGTGAAGCTCCTGTTGTTTTAAAAGCATGTCGTTTACTACACCAACAAGCTCGGCTGGGTAAAAAGGGTGTTTTCAAAAGCTGAAAACACTCTTCACTAGCTTGAGGGATCCATGTTCAGCAGAAAGAAGAACCTTTCCATGAGAACTGTGGGGCGACATACACTGTTGGGAGGTCACCAGGGCACATCAAAACATTTAGGTAGGAAGACCATTTTTCAGATCATTCCATATTTTTCTTGTGTTTTTGGAGACAATGGAATTTTGTAATACTGCCATACAAAGTATTTATATAATAATAATAATAATAATAATACATATTAATTTTTAATAATACTATGTTATTTTATTAATTATGTATTGTTATTTGTTATGCAATTACTGTATTAATATTATTATGTACCGGTATATGGTATTATTTGTTTGTTCATTTTTCTAATTACAAATAGAGAAGAAGTGAATGTAAATTTACAGGAGAGCTCTGGTGCCCTTTCCAAGGAGGAATTATATAACTGGCCGCTGTTCAGAACAGAGCATTACCACAGGGGGCAGTTTTGCACAGGCCATTCACAGCAGTAGAGGCAAGAGGCACAGACGAGCGCTGTCCGTGGTGCTGAAGTCCCACTATGCTACGTCTGGATAGTGCCAGAGCAGCCTCACTCGCTCTATTGCAGCCATTACACACCAAATCCTCCTGATGAATCAAAGATGCAGCGGAGTTCTGTGTGCTGGCAGAACAGGAGGTCAAAAACAAAGCTCCAGGTCACAACCCTCCTGGAACAGCGGACTCCCCAAACAGATGGGCGAGACGGAGGCGGAAAATGAACACAATCCCCGAGCAAATGTTATGGCATGGATGCTTATCAGACTCGATACAGCCTTTGTGCAAGTCTCTCCTTTGAGGACCATGTTTTCTCCTCACAGAAAGAGCAAACAACTGTAGTTTCAGATTTGAGGGCTAATTGGAGGCATTTCTGCACACTCTGGTAGCTTCGAGAACTAGACCGCTAAGCAGAAAACAAACTATACTTTCGGAGGGTGTTATACTTTAATAAGATTTCTTTTGGATTTGTTACATGTTTTCAGTGGGCAGTTGTCAAAACATCTATGCTTTTTAGTGTGTATCAAAGCAGAAACTATAAGGTCAGGAGGTTAATGTTTATTCATTACTCTGCACCTTTTTAGGATGAATGAGTTCATAACATGCTGTATGATTCTGACAAATATAAAAGCTTTAAAAAAAACAAACTTGGGTAGTTGAAAATAATCAGAGAAAGAACATTTTTTGAAAGTGGAGAATGAATATAGCACAGCATGCTGAGGCCCCTTGACAGACGTATCACAAATAATATAATAATATAATAAATTAATCAAACCCAAAAATATCAACTGAAACGGTTGCCAGATTCAGTCCCATCTATGGTGGTCTCACCTACAAGTGTTGCCCCCTGTGGGCTTTTGAAGCTCTTGGTGGTAATGGGATTGAACTGCTTCCCACTCAAATCCCAACATTATATGCAGGCTCTTACCCTGTGTTTCTGTTTCTCAGGAACTCTATGACGTCTGAATTAAGTGTGATGGAGAGTGGGTAGTCACGGCCAGACTTGGTTACAGGTCCCAGAAACCACACCTAGGATCAGGCTGCCATAAGTGAAGTGGACTCCAGTAGGACATTTGTTGCTTATAAAGTACCATTTACCCTCTCAAGACCTACCAAACCCGTAGCAGTAAAGGAAGCAGTAAAACTCCTCTAGTTCCCATTGAGACATTCTTCATGGCCCCTGTTAAGACAGCATGCACTACAACCACTGATCATTAACAACCATTATAAACAGGGTATGTACGTCATCTCCAGAACACTTCCAGATCCATTTATAGATTGTATTCATGACCTTAGTGCTCCTGTTGAGTTAGTATAAAGATACACTCCTGAAACTGCTAATGAACCCTGGTGGCACGAGGGCCTGGGGCAAGGATTTCTCAAGGATTATTTTTTTTCTCATCACCTCTAGAAAACAGCATGCAGCCCTGCAAAAAAGATATTCAGGCACCACAGGCTGATTGTTTTGTACAGGCAATGAATGATTGTTATAACTGTATTCATGTATTGTCTTTTAATTGCACTATGGACGGAACTTTGGTCAGTGTAAACTATGTTAACCCTCCTGTTGTGTTCGTTTTATGTTCACTAGTTTTGTGCTCCCGGTCAAAAATGACTGCTGCATTATAACTTGTTATAAATCCATAGTAACACATATATCATCTAAAGATGTGATAAACCTTTGTATCAGCTTATGTTCTATTGGATATTACCAAATTTTGAACGTCCATTAAAAATGTTGCTATTTATGGTCTGCAGACCTCATTGACCTGAGCTCATGCAAGTCAGAAAGGGTTCTGTTAGGGAAATGTTCCAGTGGGGGCTGGTATAGAAGCAAAGAGGGGGAGTGAGGGTGTGTTTTTATGAATGTACAGAAGCACAGATACACTCCATCTGATCAACAGGTACAGTATGTGGCTGGACTCAATTTTATACACTGACCATTTTCTCACCCATTCATTTCTAATAGTCATTTTTGACAGGGAATACAATGGGTGTTCTAAAGTTAAACAAAATACCCACATTGTTATGAAAATGATCAAAATTTGTTTTGTGTGTTCACCTGTGTTAATATAATCATGGAGCCTTATGATAGTCAGAATAAATTAACAATATTTTTGAGAGAAAATAATTGTCAATCGGTCAAATTTGACCGTGAATACAACAGGAGGGTTAAATGTGCCTTATAAATAAATTGTACTTACTATTTACTTACTTACTTTAAACTGGTCCACAAACATGGACAAGACTGTAAATCCAGCTTCTTGCTAATTAACTCCAAAGAAACAGCAACATGTTTGATACATGCCAGGGAAAACAGTTGTAGTAATGAACATTAATGTACATGGTGGTTTCATATGTAAGAAAGTAAACCAGAGAGAGGGAAGGGTTAAAGAGTTTATACTGTATGTCATGTGTCTGAACGGTATGGGAACCTTTGCCACAAGCCCAAGTGCTATTCACAGACAAGAATAGTTTCATCCAGCCAGTGAAATGCTAGGCTGTCAACAGCAGTTACTGAACAATTGGTACATGACAGCAGTACAAAGACAATAGCTATCATAAATGACACCATGAACCTCCTCAATTCTAAGTTTCTGTTACAGTACTTCCTTTTGGCCAATGCAGCGTAGGTGCATCTCTAACAACCAACAATGTGGAAACATCTACAATCCTGACAGAAAATCAGCCCAACACTGGCAATTTTATTATTGGTTTTCTTTACAGGGGCATTGAGCCTGACACGGACATAGACAGAACTGGATATACTTTTGTATTCTTACTGTAAGTGCATTGATTGGATATTGTGTTGTGATACCACAAGGCATTTTAAAACCCTTCCCCTTACAAAAAAAACATTGATTTGTGACTGTGTTGACATCAGCGCAATGTAAAGAGGAAGCGTGCACGTTCACACACTTCCACCTTCTCAGGTTTCTCCCCCTCTAGGCAGCTGGCTGATTGACGCACATCGACAGACCAAGGGGGCCATAGCAGAAGCATTACCTCCAGGAGAACGAGAGGGCCATGGCAGAGGCATCACCTCTGTAGGAGAACGAGGGGGCCATGGCAGAGGCATCACCTCCGTAGGAGTCATGACTGCTGCAGCGAGGGAAACATGTAGGGCGTTGCAATCATTTGGCCTAGAAGGAAGACGGTTGAGTGTTGTGGGGTGAGGGAGAGGAGGAGGAGGAGGTGGAAAGGAGGTGGTGGAAGAGGGGAGGAGATGGAGGAGGAAGAGGAGGTGGAGGAGGAGGAGGATGAGGTGGTGGAGGAGGAGGTGGAGGACACCAGGTTGGGTGTTGTGGGGTGAGGGAGAGGAGGAGGAGAACCAGGTTGTGACATTTCACCGAGCAGATGCTGCACAATGATAGTAAACAAGAGAGCAGCACTGCGACAGAAGTAGGCCACACTCAGTGGTGGAAAACATGTAAGCCACACAAGGCCTTTACTGAGGCCTGGATGTCTGCAGGGGACCACTGCAAACAGTTGTGGAAATGTAGCTGTAAATGTCCACCAAATTAGAAAAGCCTCGGTGACCGGTGATCTAGAGACGCTCCGCAATTAGTGTATTTCACCCTCACCTCAGGAATTCATCCCGTCTCTCTCTCTCTTTCCTGAAAAAAATAAAAACTCACCCGCACCAGAACAATTGCAAGAAAGAACATTAAAATTTATCTCCCCCCAATTACGGCAAAATGTGAGAGTGTGAGCCCAGAAGGTACGGCCATCCATCTAAGGGAGCTGAGCCACAGATCTCCCAGGGAACAGAGATAGGTTACAGGCCACTCTTTAATTTCCTTTGATCTCCCTCCATAACATGGCGAGATTCCCATCACACCCAAGGTGAGTTTAATGCATACTAATGTGGGTGAGCGGTGCAGGCGGACTCCTCGTACCTCACACAGCCCAACACTCTCCCCTGCGTGGGGCCGGGGACAACGCTGGGGGACCAAGCAAATTGCCATTAAATGACAGAAGGGAGACCATTATGTGACGGGCGGTGATTCACTTTGATTTGGTGGGAGATGATTGGATTTGATCTTCGAGGTCACGGGTAGAATTAGTGGAGCGGTCGACGTCGGGTCAAGTCAAGCGGGGTGAGGTTAAGGGCTTCTCCTCAAAACACCATGAAGGGGAGACGGAGGGCCAGCTGGTGAAACACTTCATTTTGAAGCAAGTGGTTCATTTCGAGCACAACTTTTAATTTTTAATTAGTACTCTTTTAAGGCAAAAGTAATCATTTTGAGTGTGCCTGTCTTGATGAATCATGGGTGAATCCTTTTTAGATGACCATCCTTTTAAAACACCTATGGATGGTGACTTTGATCTGAATCAGAGACTCATCAAATGGAAATCCAAATTAAGCTCCTGTTGATGCACAGGTTTCCCACGAGCACCTCATAGACTCACAAAGACTACAACTTTGCTCTCAAAAGTTTGATGGAGAAAAAAAGACAAACAAATCTCCCCTCCCTCCCCCCATTAAGCTTGGAATTCATCTCTGCTCCTGCAGTTCACTGCTGCCATGCCTCCAATGCTGAAGATGAAAAGAATGTTCCGCTAATCTTGTGTTAGCCCTTAGGGCGATCATTACCTAAGTAACTGGGCCGAACCCCCATGAGTCAGCAGAGCCTACGCCTGCATTTCAGCCAATTACATTGGACAAGAACGCCAGTCTTCCCCCAGTGTCATTGATTCTACATTACTCAATGATGCCAGGCCCACTAATGTCTCTGTGATGTGTGTGTGTGTTTCCATAATGCTGGGATGTTTTTTTTTTTGGGATAGACATCAAGCCGAAATTAGAATTCATTTTGGGAGAATCCCCTCTTTGCTTCTCTGTTCTCCCTTTGTTGGGCTTGGGCAGTTGTGGTGTAGGCTAGCCACGTCTGCACTGACCACCCATTTAGAAATGGGGCCTCCCAGAAACAAAAATAGGACCAGGGTGATAAAACATCAGAGGAGAACTTCTGAATGTCCCTCAGCCTAACCTACTTTCGATTCTAACAAGAGCAGTGCTAGAAAAAGATGAACAATGCTGCCAGCAAAAATAATATATAAAATATATAAATAATATAAATATATAGAAGAGAACGTGGATGTGAGATGTACAGCAGGCTTTTGGGGGGTTTTCTCCACTCCAGTGACAGCACGGCCAGCCTTCATTACCCCAGGCCCTTGTTGTGTCATGTACCGTCATGTCACGTCCCCTTTCGCCTCCTCTGGGTTCAGCTGTGGAAGTGTTTCTGCCGGGGCTATGACATGTTTTCAGTGTTGACTGTACTCTATGTCCCAACAGTGTAGGCTATACACACACACACACACACACACACAGTACCTGCTGAGGGTAATAGAAAAACAAACAATCTGCAAGAAAGCCTTCTCTTTCCCTTTTAAGTGCACCAGTGGTGATGAGGAGAGGGCAAGCTTGCCGAGACCGGCTGCTTGATGTTCTCTCCAGGGGTATGGTGGGAGGACGCTGGGGCTGTCCAGGAGGTGTGGGGGGCACTTCAGTGCCGTCTCCGCCGCAGTGGTGGCTGTCATACTGATGGCGGGACAGAGTAAACAAGATTTCCCAGAAGCCCTTTCAAAACACAGCGCAAGAGCCCCCACCGCCACCCACGCCCTGTCTTAAGCTCTGTGGCTGATTTTGTCCTGATCTTATCCAGTTAACCTTTCAGCCCCCACCAGAATGCAAATCCCATTACAGTGTGTGAATGTTAGCCACCAAAGTCAAGAAAGATGGCATTTTACTGAGGCTAAATCTGTGTGACTGGGGGGCGTTATGTACAAACTATGGCTGTCCAGTGACTGTTGTTTCATCAGAATAACGTGCTGTGGAGATCTAGGTCAGCAGCACATGCCACGACAAATATTGTAATACCCTCAGCTGTTGATGAGGTATGAAATCACTCTATATATCACATCACCTTTTCTCTTGAATGAACTTCACTGCTGACATAATTCTGTCAAGTTGAATAATTGCATGAAAGAGAAATCTGATTTAGAACATTTTCAAGTGGAAAAGGCTCAGGCCAATCTCACCGACCAGTCAAATGTCATTTCAGGGTCAGTGTGGTGCCCCTGGCCATTACATTTGTGCTGCATTGCATGTGATATGATCGTGAAATATTATGACAGCTAAATGTGACCTATTCCTATTTTCTCACAGCATTTGAGCAAGATAATTTGATATTTTTGTGACTTTTGGCTACAGTGGGTGAACACAAAATCATTGTAATATATTTAACTCCAGGAGATGTACATCATATTTATACCACCAAATGACATTTCAGTGGTCTATATGCAAACCTCTTCATACACAACCATATGAAATTATTCATATTGATGACTGACAGAAATAATCGCTCCCATCGTCACAGAGCTTACATCTGTGGATAATGCAGTCATGCATCCCATACCTACAGTATATATTTGGGCTCTCGTACACAACAAAAATAGCACAATTTCATTTTCTGCTAGACCTCGCAGATTTTATGCAGCACTTACACACTAATGGAACTATCTGATAGAAAAGCAATTTGTTGTGCTCCACTTAAAGGAACACCAGGCAACGTTTTCGTGTTAATTACTCATCTTCGTAAGTCGGTATATGGTTAAATGACTCATTATAGGGCGAATGAAGACTCTTGCCCGCCCCTACTGCCTGTAGGAAGAATATCCCGCTTGCAAGTTCAGTGTATCGTACCCGCCGACCGAAGCAGGATCAGTTTACATCCTGCATCCA
>NC_055972.1:28963032-29010532 GCF_018492685.1 Alosa sapidissima | reverse complement strand
AAGTGCTAACATTAATGTTACACTTTGCTGAAACTCATCTCCCACATCTAATTTACTGGAGGAATCAGACTTCTGCTAATTAAAGCTGACTTCAACATCTCCTAGTTGTGTTAAAAAAAAAACAGATTGAAAGAGCAAAAGTGAAAAATAAAAACATTCTTTTTGCTCTTATTTTTTAACTAAGAGAGTGACTTTCCCAGAACTCCGCTGTGCCCTTGACAACTAAAAGCCTAGCGTTTGGAGATGGAGTCCATGGATGAAGGAGAGAATGAGGATGGGTTGCTAAGTGTTGCAGCTGACAGCATTGCTTTTACTCTAACAACACAGGGCCTCCATAAATCTCCCCCTGTGTCAACGCCACGTTAGTTCAATAAGCTTAAGTGCTACACAAAATAGTAGTAAATTAAAGAGCAAATCCAAGATGCAACAAATGGCCCTTCACCATCTAACAAACAAAAAGAAAGGGAGTCTGAATCATGGAGCTGTCCAACAGATGTTCCACTCACCTCAAAGTCCAGCTCCGAATAGCGCGACTTCCTTCTCTGTAGAGAGAGAGACATAAACAGCAGTAGATTAACGCGGTCACTTTGACTACATGCAGTCCACTTACTCTTACAGAGCCCCCTTTTCAAGCAACCTATTGGGATGTTTCAGGGATCTGAATATGAGTTTCATCCAAGTATTTCACTGCAGCCATTAGGATTTGCATCTTCCTCATAAATATTAAAGGAGAATTTAGAGAAACGTGCTCAGAATCAGTGCTTTCCCACCTCTATGATCACTTACGTCCAAACTCTTTTTAAGAAGTCAAGGATAATTGGGGCTTAGAGATACAGAGCTTATAGCTACAGTATATGGCCAGTTTAGCCTAGTCCTGGACTAAAAGCTTTCTTTCAATTGAGATTTTTTAAAAATTTTCTTTTAGGATAGGACTAGGCTTAATCCATGTACGGAGAGCTAGCACGTAGTGTTTGCGGTCTGCTGATGACGGTCTGCTCACCTCTAGAGAGCTCATGGATATGGTGGAGCCCGTCTCGCTTCTGGACAGGCCTCCACTCTCCTCCATCTCGGCCAGGAAGTTCTTGACGGCGGTGCGCGGCTCGAAGGGCAGGTTCTGCATGTGCTCGGGCGGCGGCGGGAACTGCTGCTCGGGGCTCATGCCCACATGCTCCATGCCCATGGGGCCCATGCCAAAGTCGGGCCCCACCTTGTAGTGCGGCATCATGCGCTCGTGCGGGCCCAGCGCCTCCATGGGGATGTTCATCTTGTTGCTCTCCTCCTTGATCAGAGTGGGCATGCTGCCGGCCGAGCCGGACGCCGCCGCCGCCGCTGCTGCAGCGGCCGCCGACGCCCTGGGCATGACGATGTAGTCGGTCTCCATGGCGCCTTGCGGTGAGTGGCTGCCCATCTCGTGGCTGGCCATGTCCTGCTCGCTGTGGCGCAGCGCGTCGTCCGTGCACAGGTAGACGGTGCGGCGCATGTCGCCCGTGCCGTCGCCCAGGTCGCCCAGTCCGCCCATGGACATGTGGAGCCCCGACGGCGGCTGGATGATCACCTTGGACATGATGTTGCCCGGCAGCGTGGAGTAGTTGAGGCCCTCCGGAGCCTTGCCGTCCTCCTCCTCGTCGTTGAGGGAGATGCGCGACAGCGTGCCGGTGATGGTGGCCGCGCGGCACGAGCCCATGTCCTTGTGGAGCGCTGCAGGAACAGAGAGGAGGAGAGAGAGAGAGAGAGAGAGAGAGAGAGAGAGAAAGAGAGAACACAAGGTGGAGGAGTGGTGCGTTAGTTAAAGCTTGGGAACTGAACCAACAGCATCCTTGAGATGAGTCGTTTCAAGTTGGTGCTTTCTTTTCGTTTGGGGAGATTAGGCCATTGATTCCTGGATCATGAATAACTGCATGTGTTACTGAGTCAAATGAGACGATCCAAAGAGGTTCCAAAAATTTCCCACAAGGTTTCACTCCTACCCTTGACTAAAATGCTAAGTATTCTTTTCAAATGATCAAGTGGAGTTATTGATACATTTCCCCACCTAATGTCTTTGGCCAGATGAAAGGCATGCAATCAATAATGAAACATTAGATTCCAATGCCTAACAGTACTGAAAGAGAAAAGTTAATGTGAAATTTGGATTGTGAGTCTATAAGGCATTGCAATGCCAACGGCTGTGATAAGTTCTAGACTGGGCTGAGTTGTGCTATTGTTGTTCTCTCGTCACCTTGCAGAACCTCAGATAAAAGACAAAGAGACAAAACTTTTAACTGTCTGGTAAAAAAATGAAATGAAAGAAAACTAAATGAAAAATATGGCAACTTGCAGTAAGGGCAGCTTGTACTGTACTATTGAGTGGTTTGGGAGCCCATTTTAATCTTTGTCAACTAAACCTGAGGGGAATGACAACCGCTATTCAGAAAATGGTCTGCAAGGAGAGCGGAAGGTCAGCGGGAAAAAAAACCCTCTGATCCAATGCCTGTGTTTGTTGTTTGCTGTCCAAATAAGTGCCTTGTCCCTTGTGCAAACACAGCTGGACAAGCCAGCGAAGGGCAGCCGAGAAGATGTGGACATTCTGGGAATCCATTTAACAACAGGTTGGCCTTTGAGAGGAACTGACACGCCACGTAGAAACTTGCGTCACATGAGAAATAAAACAAAAGACGACAACAACAAACGATGAACAGTGAATAATACGTTCTGACCCAGAGGCAGACATTAGTTAATTGTCAATGTGAAATGTGGACCAAATCACTTTTAGAACCCTTTTTTCGTGGTCTGTCAAAACCTTCATGTTAAGGTGATTCAATTCAGAGTCAATTACACAGTGCTAAATGTCAACTGTCACACACTAAAATGTAGATTTGGCATAATCCTGCCATTACATGGTAATAGACCAAACAAAATCCCCAGGATAACAACAAGCATAAACTATAAATCTACACCAAGGCTCTGTGGTGTGCCTCTGGTCCATAGATGACCTTAGAGCGGCTCTGTGCACCCAGAAATGTTTTATTCATCCCGAGCTGCACAAGATTCTGACTTCCTCTATCCCAATCCTCCCTCTCCAGTCTGGCTCAGGCTGCTCTCTCTCTCTCTCTCTCTCTCTCTCTCTCTCTCTCTCTCTCTCTCTCTCTCTCTCTTGGCACTGGGGAGATGGCACCAAGTGGCAGCGGACCGAACTCAGCGGACAGAACTCTTTTGCCAATCGGGTCACAGTGGGCACCCCACCACCACCACCACCACCACTGACTCCTCCGACTGGCATAAGAACTGGGTGGATGCCTGCCTTCACTCGGTGAACGCACCAGCATCTTCTAGAGCCGCTCACACGCAGGTCCATCTGTGGCCTTATAGGGAGGCACGTGTTGTCAGTCTATTTTAAGTGATGGCAGATTCTGATAGTTGCACAAGGTTATAAAGGACCCGTTCAAAACCCATTCACGTGGCTATCAGGGGCAGCATTGTGCCTACAGTCAGCAATGCTTGTCAACTATTGAAGATTTGCCAAGCAAGTGGACATTATAAATGTAACCTACAATGTCAGCACTGTGTGCTTACGTAATACAAGCAGCGCAGTAATGTGCTTCTTATCGAACGGTTCAAGAGCGTGTTGCATTTGAGGAGGTCCCTTCCTGGGAACAGCAAACGAAGTGGAATTATGGGAGGGCTTGTCAAGTCCCATCTGGCTCAGTGGAGATAACGAAGGCAATGAAGACTGCCCATCTGTCATTTCAACCTCACTGCTCACAACACATGGCCCGCGCCGGGCACCGCTGACCCCCTGAGTGTCTCTCTACAAGCGGCTCTTCACGAGGGGACTCAGTGGAAAACTCAAGACTCATGCACTCCGAACCTCCAAATGCTTCACCTACTATTCAGCCTAAGCTCCCCCTCAACGCTGCGCTAGGGTGACTCCAAAAGCAGGGCGGCAGCTCGAGTAGCTACAGATGCCGTTTGACTGGCATGGGGCTGATTCGTTTGACGGAGGGGGCAAAGCGAAGCATGAATCAGTCGAGGGGGTTGTTGGTTTCAAAACATAATTAGTGACTCAATGCAATCCGGGACACTCGGGACAATTACGTTAGGAATCAAAAAAAAAGAAAACGCAACTAAGAAGCTTTCCCCTTAACAAAGAGTCGACAAGCTCATTTCCTACTGGCTAAGTGCAGCTATGGTGAGAGGGGAAACAGAGTGGGGGTACAAAGACATAATGACTATTATCATGAGTACGGTAATTAATCCTTCCCAAGCAGAATAAAGTACATGGGGACATGTTACACATGTGGGGAAGAGCTAAAGCTTTGGAAGTATAAATGCATTTTGATATCATGACATTTTCTTCATAGGAAATTTGCCTACGAGTTGGCAGTTAAATGATAATTTGCCTTAATTGTTTTCATTAGAGAAACTACAAGTAGACTTTGTTAAAATAATAATCAAACTTACTAGCTTTCAGAATCTGCACCCACAGTTTAAAATGTCATATATTGTTTCCCTATAACACCTCATGAAAGCTCCTCTCCAGAAAAGCCTTGAGCTACATTCATACTAAATTCTGTTTTTTGATTAACACACAGGGCCTTATGGGCATTGTAGTTCTTCTGGGCAGCTTGGGATACTCTCTCCATGGTTGCAGCCTATTTTTGGACCGTGAGAGGCGAGGTAATTAGACACTCATTAATATGGTGCCATCTGTTTCTTACCTGATCGACAGGCGATGTCGACGTCTTTCTCAAAGTCGGTCTGTAAAGTAGAAACACAAAAACAAAACATGATTAATTATTAATAATAATTAACAGCCAGAGCACAATGGGCTCTGGAAACGTTAAGAAAATGACAAACAAATCTAAAGAAGTCCAGCCATTTTCTATTTGCTTTCCCTTTTTCCCCTCTCCTTCTATTTCAGATAATTACTATTTGAAAACTAGGACATCTCTTTGTTTGCCATGCTGCCTGTCAACAATTTCCCCCTCCCATGCCTCGGAGGGTTTTCATTCTGTAATTGTTTCAGTTGGTCTGCCTGCCTGCCTCACGTCCCCCCAGAGCCTGTCGGACCGCTCCAGCGTCCCCGAGCTTCCTTTCAACAACACGTCAACGAGGCCGGCTGCTAATGTGCCACCGCGCCACTAGAGCGACAGTCAGCCGGGCACACAATCAGGCTGCCAGGCAAACAGGCGGGATGGGTGAGGTGATTCGAGCGGGTGGGGGCGGTGGGGGGTGGGGGCGTTGAGAGCACTTTCAAATCTCGGCAGCAAAAATCGCTCCTATCAAAGGGACATTAGGATGTGAATAGCAGATCACGGGCGATTATTCGCCACTGCCACTTTGTGATATCAAGCACTTTCCCCCATTGCATTTCCGAGGTTATAGTGTGTTTGTGTGTGTGTGTGTGTGTGTGTGTGTGTGTGTGTGTGTGTGCTGCTGTTTTATTAGGCCCGAGGACGTGTGGGGAGAGATTGGCGGGAGGGAGGGCGGATTGCTGCTGCTGAAGATGAAATGAAACTATGTGAAATGTGATGACGCAGTTTCAGTCTCCCAACCCCTGCTCTCCAGATCTGGGCATCAGCCATAGAAAATCAGGGGGTAAATTGGTGTCATCTATTACAAGGAAGAGTGATTATACACCATGTAATTAAAGTTCAGGCAAAGGCCTGGGCTGGAAAACAACTATTGCTAAAACAACAAAGCCCGAACCAAGGGGGGAAATCAGGCATTGCACTAAATAAAAGCAATGATGAATTGCATTAGGGGATCATGTTAAATGGAGGTCAAAGGATTATGTGGAAAGAATTAAGAGTATCATTAATAATGGACTGCGCATTACGTTCACTTAAATTACTTCCACGCTTTACAGAAGATGATCTGGGATGCACCTCATAAACACCTCCATCATCTCTAATGGGATTTCTCCACTCTCCCTAGTTACAGCTCCACAAAAAAAAAAAAAAAAGAAAGACTATTGCAGTATCCTTCTTTGCCTAATCAAATTCGCAGAGAAAAAAATACTCATGGCACTAGCTTGACACCCTTACCATAATCTGCGCATGGCCATTAGGGAAGGTTCCAGTGGCATCCGCGCTCATCGGGTCCTGGCAGTTTCGGAGTCGACATCTGAAGGCATCTTGGACCTGTGGGATAAAACAAAAAAGAAAATGACAAAAAATGTTTCTCCATCTTAGATTCTCTTAGGATCATTAAAAATTAACTCACTTCAGCATGATCACGATTAAACAGCGCAGTCCGTCTAACCTCTTACATCCCCGAGTCTCTCATGGATATCTGTCTGTGACCACTACCATCTTTTTTGGGGGGGGATAATCAGTGAGCTGTCCTATTTTTCACCCTTTTCCTTCTGGATATCTAAGAGTAGCTTTAATAAAATCCTCAGATTAACCACATTTTCTGGAACACGCAAATGTAACACTTTAATCCTTCCCCAAACAATGTACTGTACCTTAACACCTGTCAGGCTGCATTATACATTTTATGTGTATCTGTCTGTGTGTGTGTGTGTGTGTGTGTGTGTGTGTTTCTGTGTGTGAGTGTGGGGAAAGGTGGGGGTGAGGTGGGGGGATGAGAGATAGACTAAAGAGCATTTGTCAACAAACACCAAATCAAACAGGACCGGGTGAAACACTAGGGATTAATTCAGGGATTTAAGTACTTCCAGCTTGTCTCGCTAGCCGGACTACCCCGGGGGGCCGGGGCGAAACCCAGCGGGGGTAAGTGCGGAAGTCGGGCAGGATAAGAGGGATTAGCCGAGAGACGGAGAGGGAGCGATGTTAACGTGTAAATACGGGCCAGCCGGTGAGCGGTGAGCTGTGGACCCCCGGTGACCCCGACGGGGACAGACATGATAGGTCTGGTCTGGGCCAGTGTCGCACCTCTCTCCTCAGGATGCAGTGGACCATCACGATGACGAAGCCCTGCAGGGAGTCGAAGACGGCGAACAGGATCTGAAAGAGGATGGAGCGCTTGTCCGTCATGGCAAGCACGGCCGACATCCAGGTCAGAGCCAACAGGGGCAACACCACACAGGAGCTCCATAGAGACGCCCTGGGGAAGAGGAGGAGGATGAAGAGGAGGAGGAGGTGGTCGGAGAGGCAGACAGAGAGAGAAACCAATAATGTAAACAACAAATAGGAGCAAATAACTGTAAAAGAGGGCACTTTTATTGACAGCAAATGAATACTGAAGACGAAACCAGATGCAAAGTGTGTAGTCAAATTGACAGTGACGACAACAACAACAACAACAACTTGCATTACTATAGCGCTTTATAGGCACTCAAAGTGACTAAAAACACTGCCTACACACTTCTCTGAAAGCCACATTATGCAAGGTCAATCTACACATGCAGTGACCTAGTCAAGTAGTATCTGCCTTTTTTTTAGGTCTGGCACGTCGTCTATTCCTGTTTTCATCTATTTTTAGCCCGTCGTCAACAAAGAATGTGAAACTCAGGCGCCTACCAACTGTTCCTTTCACACCTTTTGTAATCTTGCCGTCTCTCTGGGTGGGAAACACACACACACACAAACACACACACACACACACACACACACACACACACACACACACACATACACACACACGACAGCTTTCGCAACATAATCTTATTGATTCCCCAAGACATGGCCCGAGCACTTACATGGCGTTGCTGGCCGTGGTTGCTGATAAAGCGGTTGTGGAGACAACCCCACACTTGGCACATTTAAGAGTTAATCCTGTATGAGGCTCGCTCATCTGCCTGCGAAGCAACAAGCACAACAGGAACGCTTGTAAGAAAGACGGGGGGAAAAAAATCACAACTACATCAAATTGAAAAGACATTCTGTTTTTTGGGGTGTGTGAGTAGGGGGGTTGAGTGGAGGGGGAGTGGGGGGAGAAAATCTGTCAGCCAGCTCGAGGGCTGTGCATCAGATTATGCATATTAGCAGACAGTCTCAATGAGGGGCCGTTAAGTACTTTCAGCCTGTTCTGATTCTGCCAAAAGAAAGATGCGGTATCTCTCCCAGGGAAGCGTGACCTCTTTCTTTTCTCTCTTCTTTCATTAATTCTCTCCACATGTTCAGAAGAACTGGGCCTCTTCATCTAGTGTCTTTGAAGACAAGCTAGATTTGTGTGATCCTGTGTGTTTACGCACACCGGTGTTTGTTTTGTTGATATCTCTGTGTGTGTGTGTGTGTGTGTGTGTGTGTGTGTGTGTGTGTACACTTTGTCTTTATGTGAGTGGCTGTGTGTGCGTAGCATAAGTGTGTATGTTCGGGTGAGTAACTGAGTGACCGAGCGCGGAGGTTGTGTGGAGGTTGGCAGGGTGACTGGGCAGCAGATGCTGTGGGTGGCACATTTGTCTGACACGGCGCCCTCAGCATCTACACTAGGCTCTTACCCGGCTCTGTGCTTCAGCTTCTTGTCCAGGATTCCATCTCTGGACACCAGTTTGTTGAACACTAGGATGCCGATCACCATGTTGACCTGTTGAGGCAGCCACAGACACACTCTCCATTAGACAAACAAACAAACAGACAGACAAACAAACAAACAAACGAGGAAAGCCAACACTCCTCTCCTCTTTCACTCAACAATGAAGGTCAAGTCCCCTCGGGGCACAGTCTCGTTCTATCCCCACTGTACTACTGTGACCTCCCCAAACACATCACACTTATTTTATGAGGACAAACCAGCACAAACAGCCTTTTATTTTGAACAACGCTGCACTGCAGTGAAAGTCGAACCCTTGTGTCAGATTAACCCACTAACCAACATCCTTTCCCTCCTACCATTCATGATGATACTGGTTACTGGAAGAACAGTCAGGCTTTAGGGTATCTATTTCACTTTAGCGCTGAAGGTTATACTGGTCCTTCAAATAAAACAAAATTGATTTTGAGAAGTAGATTTCTCTTTTCTTGTACCTGCATACAAAGGAATACTACACTCAGTATATGAAATGTCATTACGTTAGCAGATTAGAGGTCCTTCAGAAAGCAAAACTTGTCAGTTACATCTACCGCTATGACTATGGCTGTGTCAGCAAAACACTGGCGTCACACGCGCCAAACTACACATTTACAACACCCCTGTCTGCTTTGTGGTGTGTCTATCCCATTGCACCGGGGGATCGTCAACTAAATCATTTAGTCCCATTACAGCAGAAAAGACGTGAAGGCCGGTGAGGACAGACGTTACTGACCAGAACCACGGCAGCCGCTGGTCCGACAAACGCGTAGAGGAGTCCTCCTTCCAGTGAAAGCCAACAGCTGTGGGAAAAATCAAGAAAAAGGGAAAATAAAAGTCAGCAGAGGCTCCATAAAAATGAACACAGAGCATTAAGTTAATGGTGCACGGCTGCATACAGTTGTATTATCTCCCAGTGTCAGGGGAAAGCAGCCATATGTTGTGGTTTCAGATGAGCGCTTTCTATAGAGATGAGGGTAGGGAAAAGGAAAAAAAATAGCAGAGGAGAACTTAAAACATTGTTTATTCTCTAGAAAGCCTTCAGGGACACAACTAAGGAGAAAATTGGGCCCCAGAAAAGCATCACACAGGCCCTTCAGGGATTATTTAGAGCTGGTGTTGTTTGGGAGAGTTTGTTGTGCAGAGTCCGCCATTTGTTGCACTAAATATTTCACATCCAAGGACAGTGGGGAGGACTGAGGGAAGTGCTCTTACTATTGAGGTGTCCCATAGCCTTTGGCCTTCGTGAAACCCATGGAGATGGCCACTACCAAAGCTGGGAGTCCTGTCGAGAGAAAGGCAGCAATTAGACAATTAGCATGCTGCTATTTATACGCCATTACACAAGTTGACAAATACATAAATACATAACACTAGTCTGGGAGCCAGACGAATCTGAGAGCTCATTTCATCTCATTTGCTCTGGCATATCCATCTGGCTCCCCTCCTATTCAAACATATTTTTCGCCCAGCGGAAATCTGTCTGGCCAATCACAAGCGTTTATCTGATATGAGGCAGACTTGATATGATGATGACAGAAAAACACCACTGAGGTTATTTTGTACACAACCAATGGCTTCCACAGGTCGTGTCAGACTCGTGTCGTGTAGACTTAACCCTTAGAACCCGATTGATGCAAAGTGCGTCAAAAAACACACCCTTTCTTCTCTGTTACATTGCTCCGCGACTGTTCATCACAACGAGATAAAACCTTTATTTTATGACAGAGAAGAAGTGGGGCTTTCCAAAGAGACTACGCACTTGTCTGTACGATCAAGTATGAAAATAAAAAAAAAATCATGAAATTAAATAAAATTGCATCATATTTAAAGTCTATACTTCTCGGCGTTCACCTGCGCACCCATTACTCTTGTTTGAATTACTCGCGAACCCGTGATCACATAGATATGGCAAGCATATCAGATGAAAGAGGAGAAACAGGGCTATCCACTGGTACCATGGATATCGATCTTTCTGGCTTATAAAAATAGACGAAGTGACTGCAAAATATTAACGTCATGTACACAAACCAACGCTGCACACCCATTACTCTCGGAGTAATTACTCGCGGACCCGTGATCGGATATATATGCCACGTATGTTAGATGAAAGAGGAGACACAGAGCTATCATTTGATACCAAATACACCCTTCTGGGTTATAAAACAGACGAAGTGACAGCAAAATAATAACTTCATATAACTGGACTTACCCCACGTTTTTGTCTGTTTTTGTGGCAAAGCATGTTTATAATCCAACGCTATCGTGTGTTTCTCTATGGCAAAACATGTTCATAATCCGGTTTTGAGATCCTAGCAAATTCCTGCATGGCATCCAATTCAAGGCTCACATTGCATCCCAATTTGTTCAACAAAGAAACACCTTTTTTGCCTTTACTTTGTTCATGGCAATGCAGTAAAAAGTTGAGAATCATCATGAGTGCATACACCATAGTCACACATGCTAACAGGCAAACTTGGGTCAAGTCAGGTCAGATCAGTTCTTGTCACAGATATGGAGCGCAGAATGGTCATTTTTCATCGCTAAATAAAAAATGGCATTTATTTCCGTAAATCACACACCACATATTTCTGTAAATTATACATATAACTCAGCCCCAGAGTATCCCTCCAACATGGCAATTATATTGCCCGTTTCAGGACAGTCTGCCCTACAAACACATGAAATGCATGTAGAGCTATGAGCTTGCTGTGGTGAGATACAGGTCAAAATATACGAATTTTTATAATATGATTTTTATATTTTAATTCTTTAAAAATCAATGCTAGTACTAATACATAAAATGATGGCAGATCTGGATAGCCTAGACTCTGCTGAAAAGAACAATATATAATATGTGTGTGTGGCACTTACAATGACCAGAATAAATCCTTATGAATAAAGGTAGTGAAAATGCCCTAAAAACAGCTTAGGGTTCTAAGGGTTAAACAATCTCAGTGTATTTTGTTTAAAAAAATAATTGCATTTAAACCCTTCATTGACAACAAAGATGTGCTTGCTTTACTTACCATCAGGATCCTGTAAGTCTAATGTGCAAGCTTAGCTTTCTAATGAATGAATTGATAGGGCCCAGACCAATATCTCAGTTGAGCATTGGTCTGCCTTGAGCCTTGCTTACTGTACATAACACAGTAGTAAAAATAAACTCTGGACTTCAGCTCTCTGTGTGGATGTGTGCAAAGCCGTTGTGTTTGTCCCGTTCATTGCACACTGGCCTTAATCTCTAAGAGTCCAAGGAGCAGTCCATGGACTCTCCTCCCTGTAATTTTCAGCCTGATTTCCCTTTTACCATCTCTATTGGTTTATCTACAGCTCTGATATCTATAGCCCTCCATCCCCCATGCCCTCTGGTGTAGAAGACCAGGCGCGAGAGACACAAAAGTACAATAGTCTTAATCGTTGCTGATTGCCGAAACAAGCCCAACACAGCCCAGCAGGCAACGTCCTGCCAAAAACAAGACAATAAAAACATACTGATAACAATAAAAGCATGGTGGGCCGACTCTTGGCAACATGGGCTCTCCTCAGAGAGCCTTCTCCGCCTCCTCTCTTCTGCTCTCACTGCGGCACATGGGCTGCTACCTCCTGGACTCCTTGTCCACCTCCTCTCTTCTTCTATTCTCTCACTGCGGCACATGGGCTGCTCCTCCACTGCTGGACTCCCCAGCATGCACACACTGGCCACCCGTTATGAAAGCTTCTCATTCCACCCTCGAGTCTCTCTCTCTGCCGTTATGCTCGGAATATTAACACCTCCTTGGCAAGATGCAGCTGGAGGGATTTATTGATGCGGTCGGCTCACCGGGAAGCCCAGTGGTCATCCTCCAGCCCCCCCCCCCCCCCTTCTCTATGGCAACCTCGCCTCCATCTCCTCCTGCCTCCATCCCACTCCCTCTTCCCCTTGCGGGCGGCGCTGTGGAGGAAAAGGCCCTGTTAATGTGGCCAGCTCTGGGCATAAATCAGCACAGAGTCTGAGGTAGCGCATTGCAGGGCACACGCTAGCACTGGAGCATTTCACAGAAAGGTCACTTTTAATATCCGCACAGGTGGGCAGAGAAAAATAAGACCCGCAGGAGAGGCGAGGACTGCTGATATCATTTGGGAAGAGGGAGGAAATACGTCCGAAATGTATTTATGGACCTGTAAATAATTCTGTCCTGTGCATATGAGTGAGACTGGACGGTGTGAGGTCTGCGGCTGTTTAGCATTGTGGATGATGTTGGGACCAGCAAAAATCACTCCCTCAGCTCAGCATTACACGGATGCTGGCTAGCCGAGCTGATTGATCTATTGTGAATACCTGTGCATGACAAATCCTGTCCAAGTGGGGAAATTGGGCATTGTTCACAAACAATTCTTTATCCCCCACATTGATTTGGGATTTGAAGAGAAGCATGATTCATATTATTTAGAAAGTGTTTGGCAGTTAGGCCCAAAAGCAGTCTTTTCCTGCTCTGCTCAGTGCATGGGGCATCCTGTAGGCTAGACTGGAGGACATGCCCGACGATGACGCTGTCTTCTGCACCCGCACCAATAGCCTGCTTAGCAACGGTTGTCATGTGTCAAAGAGAAGATTAGGCAACAAGTTAATTTCCCCCTCTCTCTCCTTGTTCTTATCTTGCTTCTCCTCCAACAGATTTCTGGGATTTTAGTGCATAATTATGAAATACGTTCAATTATGCTAAGTGCAAATAAAATAATGATTGCAATTCAATGACTTACAAATGACCTTACACTTTAATTACATATTTGAATTAATTATAGCTGCATTAAAACCATTCAACTGGTTATAGCAGGTATGAACAGCTAATGTCACATCGAGCAGTTAGATAAGTGAATAGGCAATCATTTTTATTCAGTACGCTTTGTCTCTTTTATTTTTTCTTTTTTCCCCTCAGCCTGCAGCAGAGCAGAGTCATGACGGAGACTGAGCCTTGTTTGTTGCTAGGTAACTAGAAGAATGAATGTTAGCACTTTTCCAATCAATTTGATTTTTTTTTTTGAGGGGCTGCAAGTCCGCAAGATTGAGAGAGAAAGAGAGGATAGAGAAAGAGAGAGGGAAAGAGAGAGAGAGAGAGAGACGTTCTGAAGTGCCCATAAGTAATAGCCCCTCAGATTTGGGTGCAGACGGATGAATCCAATGAAAAGGGCAGAACATGTTGACCTACTAAGCCTATGGAGACAGCTGTAGTAAAAGGCCCTTTTGCTTTCCCCCCCCCCTCCCTATATCTTCCCGTCAATCTGGACCATAATGCAGACCCAAGTGCAACATACTCGGTTTCCCACTGACGCAGGCAATTCCACTCCAGACAGAGCCGTGACTGGTGCTGTTGGACAATCAATACTGGTTCATTACGCTCGTTTAGCCCAATGCTGTTCAACATGCAGATGAAAGTAGAGTGGTTTTACGGTGAGACAGCCCCATAGCTGCTTGCATAATCAAAGAGCATGTCATTAATGTCAACAAAACCTCTTTGTCGAAATCTAATACGTCAAGATGGCTTCATTTTGTTTTCTTCTCAAAGTCCAAATGCAGCGCCAGTTCACACTCTTGCAACCCTCCAAGACCTCTATGACTGAAGTGGTTGTGTCATTACGTGCGGCTAATATCTAATTCTGCCTACGTGGCTCTTCGGTTTGACAAAGAACCATGTTTGTGCGTGCCATGCCAATATACCCATTATAGACACTAATAATGATTTCCACTCCACCACCAGAATTCAGTAATATGGTGCCAGAAGTGAATTAGCGACCATTGAAAATTGAGCCTTGGCTCCATGATGGATTGAGAGACCTGATTCAGCAGCCAAATAGCAGGATATTTTACCACTCACATAAGAGTTTCGGTGATGTTTTACAGCCATAGCAAAGCAAACGCACAGATCCCCTAGTTGAGACTGAGTAAGACCGAGAATGGAGAGCCAACAACAACAACAACAACAACAGGATAATAACAAAATAACCAGCACGTACCCCATCCCAGACAGAGGAAGCGTTTGCGGATGAGTCTGGTCCGCACCTTCCCCGTGACAGCCATGTAGGACTGCCACGCCTCCGTCAGGACCCAGCAGAAGGATGCCAGGAAGAAGAAGTGCAGAAAGGCTGTCGTCATCGTGCAGACACCCTGTTGGGGGGCAGAGAGAACGGGCATTAAAAACTGGGCTTTGCTCGCCGGACACTAACCCTGAAACACACTGACTGAAGGGAACAATATTAGTCTCTGAAAAATGCTAATGGAAAATTCTGGTGATTAAAGTATTGAAAGCTGAAGGTCCATGCCAAAGAACAGCCCACTAATCACAGGCTTTTGTTTTCCTGAGAGACGCAGTGTCTGGTGTCCCCTCAGCTAGTTTCTGAGTTTCTGACCATAACAACACAACCAGATAGCAGCACAGATAAGACAAGTCTGGCCTCAGCATTATAAACGCTTAGCTATCATGCTAACGCTACATCTCCGAGACACTCGGCTTCACTTGGAGGAGCCGTTTCTTTGGGCAAAAAGCTACAGGCCGCCTCAGCTATGCTTTGCTTTGCTTTTGCGCCAGCTTTCATCTGTATGCAAGGCAGTGCTGCCAGCCACGTGATCCAAGGTCATGCTTCTTCGACTGGCTGGGTGTGGGTGGAGAAGACGGGGGTGGGGTGGGGGGGGGGGGGGGGGCGGTGAGAGGGAGGGAGGGAGGGAGGGACAGAATTACCCAAGATTCACAGTCCCCAGAGCAATGACGAGACTGCCATGACAAAGAAATGTCAAAAAAAAAGAAAAAAACAAAGAAAAAACAAAACCACCCCGGCCGAACTGGCAGTGGATCCTTCCGGTGCATCCTAGCTGGTTTACATTTTGAAAAAGAGCCTTAAACCTTGTCTTCATGCTAACCAGTGATAAGCCAATTACATGCTGCAGAGGTGGTGAGGAGCCGTTTTGAGCCATGTTAAATGACAAACACAGACAGCCTCAAAAAACATTTACAGGGTTTTATGTCTGCACTGAACAATAAAAAGTAACATCATTTTTGAAAATTACAACTAATCTCAACAAGGCCTACATTATGCAGGTGAT
Source organism: Alosa sapidissima (assembly GCF_018492685.1). NCBI lineage: Eukaryota > Metazoa > Chordata > Actinopteri > Clupeiformes > Clupeidae > Alosa > Alosa sapidissima. Next base: position 28,995,000 of record NC_055972.1, on the reverse strand, counting down.
TATACATTATGCAGATCTGCAATGCACTGTACAAAAAGCTCAATTTTTTCCACTATGTAATCATGGTACATTTTAAAGCAACTCTAAGCACCAAATGAATTAAAAGATATGGACGTAAGGAGGAGATGCATGCAATCTGTCCTTTTCCTGTTTGCTTGTTTGTTGGTTTGTTTGTGTTTATTGCACCTTAACTTCTGATAGCATCACTTGCATTACAGATTCCATTATAAAGATAGCCGCGGCTTTCCTGTGATGCACCTGTAATAAGTCTAAATGCATTTGGAAATGTACAAAAACACCACAACAGCAAATGAAAGGGTGTGTGCAAGAGCTTGTTTATGGGGATGAGGGAAAAGGGAGGGGGGGTTGGGTAAGTACATTTAAATTAGCTGTTTACCAAAATAACGCAATACTCTCTTATTCAAAGTAATTCAAATGAGATTGCTGTCAGATGGGTTTCTGTACGATCCTCATCTGGAATATGATTTCTGGTTATCTGTACACAGCCTGTGAGCTGGGTTTTTTTGTATGTCCTGCGTTGCATAACCTATCTGTTATATAAAGCTTATGTCTCACAGTAACACATTTCATCTCTCTGGTGATTCAATTCTCCAGTTCCACCTACTGACCCAGGTAACATCAGGTGCGAATGACCCAACAATCCATCTTGAGGGGTGATGATTAATATCAAGATTCCCAAGAGACTAGTGGTCTTCTGGCTCTCTCAATTGACATTATATGACCTAAGTAAAGTAGTGAAACTGGGCTGACTCCTGAAATTGCTGTGCACTGAATTGTTTGTTGTTTTATTTGGTGAGAAGCAGATGAAAGCGAAATCTGATAATACATTTTTTTTTTTTTAAACGTGACAGATGCTTGAGATTGGCGGTCTAATTAACATCCTCTCATTTCTGCCGCACACACACGGCTGTCTGAGTTCCTTCCTGTTTGTGGAGAACGCTGCTCCATCCACCCTGCTGTTCATTCCCTTTGCTCTTGGGTAATACAAAATGATGGGTGGAAAAAAACAACAGAAAAATACATTTTTGGAGCGTGCAAATCCTGTATGAATGCTATTATCAACAAGAAAATTAGCATGGAAGTGAAATCAAGCCTATCTACAACAGGATGGGATGAGAACGTCACCGTTTACTGCTTATTTGCTGCCTTTTATGTGCTTTTCATGTTCGTGCACTCAATGGAGGCCTTTAAAACTATGGTCCAGATGTTCCTATGAACCTTGATTCTCCAATAACACCCACAGCTATATCAACAGCAGCCACAGTCTCACTTGCCAAGCTCAAAGAAAGACGGGTACAATGAGGCAGCATCAATTGCCAAGCCAGACTGACAGAAGAGCCACGACTGCCATGTTGGTTCCCACACACAGTGGGGGTCTCATTTCACACAAACAAAAGTCAAAGCAATTTATGTCTCTCCAATACTCTTTTTGCCACAGCAGGGCCACCGTAGTGTGTGAAATGTCCTCTTGCTGAGGATGTGGGGTTGAAGTTGAGATGATGGGGTTGAGGAGCAGTGTATGTGGTTGGGAATATATTCTGATGGCTCTGCCAAGCTGAACTAGGCGATAGACCATGCACGCAAGGCACCCTGTCCTGAACCACACACCCAGGCTTAGCAAAAAAAAGTTCTTTCACACGGATAACAAAAAAAGAGAAACGTTTCGGCTTACAGCAACTCACATCAGAGTAGCATTCTTCTCCTTCTAATTGCCCATGATCATCGATTAAGCTTGTACAGCACATTTCAGTCTTGCAAAACGCAGATGTTCCAACCGTGAGCGATCCACAGAGGACTGTGAAAAACCACGGAAGTGTGATGAAGCACCGTGCCGTAGCTACAGATGTTAAAGACAGCTTTAGTAGTGCAGGGTCGCTCTCCCTCCCTGCTAAGCTGTGACATGGCCAAATCTCCTTAGTATCGCGTGGAGAGATGACACTGCATAGGCATGAGGCCAGGAGGGCTGGGTGAGGTGGGGAGGAGGGGGTGATGAGGTTGGAGGTTTGGGGTGGTGGTGGTGGTGGTGGTGGTGGTGGTGTGGGGGGGGGGGGGGGGTGTTTGCTGATGCTGTAAAGACTTAGTTGGAATCCAGAGTGCACGTTGCCCTTTACAAAGGCAAATTGCTGGGAGACGTCGAGCCCAGCGAGTCTGTATCCATGGAAACAAGGGATAGGAGGTAAAGAGCATACTGCAAGGCTGACGTCAGAAGGAGGAAGGTAGATGGAGGAAGGATATGTTTGTCTGTGTGTGTGTGTGTGTGTAACAGTCTCCTTTAATAGCTGAAGCTAGCAAACAAATAAGAGTTAGGGTTGAAAAACATATATGACAAATATGGGTTAGGGTTGGAGATATAGACCAATTAGCTGCTGGTGTGTGGCTGGTGGCTGCAAGCCGTGCCCTCCTGCACGTAAACACTAGTCAACAATGATGACTGCAGAACCACCCAGCAGCATAAACCCGCGGAGGAAAAGAAAACAAAAAAGAGAGGGAAAAAAGAAAACGCATTGAGAGGCAGACATACTGCATACTATCACTACACCTAATTATGTCTTTTCGAGATGCGCATACATAATATGTGCATGCACTGTACTGTAGCTCTGCTGGAAGAAGTCAGGGCTTTAGCATACAGCAAGGATAGCATACAGGGCTGAGGCTGGATTGTCCATTCAAGGAGAAAGGCGCAGCAGTCAAGATGGCTGCATGATGCAGGGGCTGCTGGGAAGAAGGCTGGGTAGCATGGGAACAAAACATCCTCGTTGGGGCACTTGGATGGAACTACACGGATTGAATCATTTAAAGCACTGGCTCAAGTGTGGCAGTGCATTTGTGGCTGATTGTACGGGTCATATTTAAATGCTTCCATAATAGTGTATGGAAAGAGTCCATCTGCAACGAAGAAAGATTTGCACAGATATTGTTTCAATATTTTTTTCTATGTGTTTCCCTGCACTCCACCGGGGAATTATCTAATCGTTTACAAATCAGGACAAATAGGCTGCATGGACTAAAATAACAGCATGGATCATGTTCCAGTACTTTTCCCCTTACATAACTGCTCTTGATATTGTGCTTCAGAATTGATGTCTTCATTGTGTGTGCTATTGTGTTTTTGCGAACAGTTGCAACCAACATCTCCTCTTCTACATCTGTCCTTGGTGTTGTTTAGTTTGGAACCAGCCTTTAAGATACAACATATCTGAGCAGGTCTATACGCATGTGTGTACTCATGTATGCATGTATGTATGGATGTGTGTATGTATGTACACATGCCAATGTACATCTGGGCGTCACTCAGGATAACATGAAAGACTAATTCATTTACACTGTCATTTAGACTGTCCCAACTGAATTTACTGTGAATAGTTTAAAATACACTGTAGCTGTATTACTGTCATCTGCATAGATTTGACCTCTCATCTGATGAAATGGTGCATTCAGGCTGAATTGGACAAATCGTTCCACATTATAAGTCAGCCACTGCACTCAGTCTTGGATGAAGGCCCTGTATTCACATAAGCATCAGGTAGAAAAGCGCTGTGCAAAAATCACAAATATTGACACTTATGTGAATGACAATGCCGTCTAAATACTGCTGTCAAAGAAGCCTGTTGCGTTTTCCTATTTTACAGGCTTTTACCGTGTTTTTATTGTCCATTTTCCTTTTCAGTGAGCTGAAAACGCTGCATCACCTTGCATCAAAAGGGTAGAAAAGGCAGTGGTTCTATGGAACATTTTGAAAGCCATCAAGCTGGATTGATATAAAATGTGGCTGGCTATGTCATTTCAAAACTTTCCGCAATGCGCTTGCACTACCCACGCAAAACAACACCCACTCACATGGGGTGAGACTGTCTCTTGTGATCTGTCAGAAATATATCTACCTCCATGCCTATGTTTCACTTACCCTTTCTGTGTGTGTGTGTGTGTGTGTGTGTGTGTGTGTGTGTGTGTGTGTGTGTGTGTGTGTGTGAAAGTAACACATAGCAAGCCATCATGAACACAAACATTGGTAGATATAGATGTATTAATAGGCCTACATTCAAAGTGACTGCACCAAGGCCAGAACTAGGTGACACACACACTAAAAGGTTGTGTGAGGGTAACCCCAGTCAACCTACACTGTTTGTTTTGGCTAAGGGGTTTAACAATGGCGCTTCTGCTGTTTAATGTTTAACTAAATCAATGTGTATATCCTGTAGAGCACCATCAGGGGACCTAAAGATATGTTAACACTGTGTTCTCCAACGTATGCTGATGATTTATTCATCGCTCACCTCTTGAACTACAAGACAGTGGTCTTACTCAGAAATAAAAATGCAGGTATGGATCTAAAGATCATAAAAAAAATACAGTCCCCCCCTCTTCACTTCTACCCCATATTCCCTTTGCCACAAGAAGCAACCTCGAGAAAGGGGAGGAATACATTCAGCCACCCCCGCGGTCTTTAAAAAACATTCATCATGCTGGCACATTCTGCATTGGTAGGCCAGGGAGGGGCCTGGCATACCGCCTCTGATTATGGAGAGTACTCTCCTCTCTTCTCCTCTCCCCCCTGTGTTTCGCTGGCGTGTTATCTGATAGTGTGTGTACTGCATCTCTGCTTTTTCGCTCGGATGGGCCTGGGGACGCCTCCTGGGGAGGATTTAGTCTGAGTTTAAAGCATTTCCGGGACGCTATAAATAGAACTCTTGATTGCAGGGGCAACTATATTTGAAACGGCCCACGGGGCAAAGCCAACACATAAAAAAAAAAAAAACGTGACGAGATGCACACGCCAGAGAATTGCAATCCGTCGTTCACCATATGTTCGATAAAACGAAAAATCATAGCAAAGATGTTGTTGCATTTTGCCACTGTACTTCCTCACCAAAAGACACATGCGTTGCAGTGGTACAGCATTGCAGCAATGCACATACTGAATTAATAATTGACCCACAAGCATAGCACTGTTAGTCCCACAATGAGGCACAGTGGTTGAGTTTGTCTCATCTTCACACATCAACATTGCATTCTCACTGTTGAGTGGCTGAGAGGATAGGAACACAGGAACTAATGGCCTCTCACCTTCGTACCTTCTCAAGAGGAGTTTATGTCCTGAGAGACAGAGCCACTTCCCTCACTTCATAAGCAACTAAACCTCGTCTCCAACATTTGCGAAAAAGCACCTGCATCCCGCTGCTTCTAACAATTCTGCCGCTCCGAATCCAAATTCCAAAAAGGCTTTTGTCTAATAATTGTGGGCTTCAAAAACCCTCTCAGGCCCATCTTGAAAGCTTTTTACTCTAACCGGAACAAACAATGAGCTTTTAATTGTGCCATCCGGGAGTACTCCATGAACAGCACACAGGTCTCTTAGAGACTGAAGTACTGCACACAATGTCAGTCCGTTGATACTCCTTTTTCACCTGTCGTACCTATCCTATACCTGTTCTGTACACCTGCATTAACATACTCATGAATATGAACTAAACTAACCAAAGATGAATGCAATGGCAATCCACCTCTGATGGAGTACATCCAAGGCATGCTCTAGGATGTTTGTGTCCATATAAATTCTGTCTTCCCCATCACTGTTATCATTCATGACAAATATGTTACCAGTCCTGTGAGGGTGAATGTCGCCATCACAGCACAACAACCCACTACAGGAAAAGCAAAAGGGCACTTTACACCACAAATTATTCATAAGAACACCCATACATTTCTTCAGGGCCTAGATTGATAGTAAACATGTGACATAAAGGGAGGAAAGGAAAGGAACCCCCTTCATCTGTAATATCACAAAAGCACATCCCAGGCAGGTTTTTCAGAACAACTTGCCTTCCTGTGAGAAACCAGAGCTGACACTGTTGTGCCTACTTATGAAAGAGCGAACACCCTTAAGTATTAATGTTGTGGTGCTGGAAGAGACGAGTACATTTCACTTTTCTTCAGGACATCTAGTAAAGCGTTGGCCTTGTGATATAACACATTACTTATTCATACCACAGAAATCAAATATCCTTTGGAAAAAATGAAACATGCAAATAGCGAGTTAGCCTATTGGTTTTGAACACTGATTTCCAAGCCCCCCAGAGAATACGGGTTCTTTTTTTTTGGTCAACACATCCATAAACGAGTGACAACATTCATACGCTCTCAGTTCTCTCAGACCAAACTTAAAACACAGCATGACCTCCAAAATGTAGATGTTACAAACGCACATCAGAAAAACACGGCAAGGCTTTAAAGTGTAATGAATCTAGAGACCTCTTAACTACAAACAGCCAAACTGGAGTTAATAATACATCCACTGCAAAGGCCTTTAAATATCCTCCCATTAGAGCTGAGAAGTCTTTCTGACTCAAACACACCGCTTAACAACACCCTGAACAGAGCTCTGGCATGCTGTAGTCACCTGACATGGATTAAGCCCCATTAGCCAGATTTAGCAAAGTCGACGCGAGTTTGGGTTGCACACCCCTTTACAAAAGTACCTCACACTCACTGCCATTTGTAATGAGCTCAGAGTAGTGCAAATCTCTATTAGGTGCCCCTCCTGTCTGTCCACAGTCGTATCGGCCTCATTCTAATCCAGCGCTTAGTCACAACAAGGACGGCATCCCCAGCCGAGAGATCCTCGCTAAGGGGAACGTCAAATGGGATCATGGGTGAAAACTCCCAGCCCCACACTAAACACGGCAGCTTAACGCCCTTTACTCAAGTTGATCACACAGTGGATTTGGAAACCATTCAGACCCCTTCACTTCTTGCATACTGTACTGCTGTGTTGTGAATGTGATGCTACATCTCTCTTGACCATCACAGCCCATAACTCTTGTCCATATCCTCTACTTAACAATGCAATGTAAGACAATAAAACCATGTTTGGTATATTAGGTAGATGGTAAATGTATTACAAGTTATTGTTATTACAATGTGTCTTGCTAATAAACTGTCAAATTGTCAAAACTAAAATCGCTCATGCATGAAAGCAAGTACTGTAAATAGGAGTACACAAAGGCCACATCTTTTCTATGTAGAGAAAGCTTGCTGTGTGTGTATCTGCAAGGCTAGATGTGTTTGTGTATGTGATAGGCTTAACTGACAGTATTTAGAAGGAGTGTGTCAAAACCTGACAAGCGGTATTGTGCTGGCATATAGCTAACAGTCACAGACAGATTCCTCTCTCTTCTTCTTAAACCCTCACAGACAACAAGCCAGACATGTCTCTTTGTTTTCCCACATTGTCCTGGCTAGATTGAGAGACAAACAGACTGAGAGAGAGAGAGAGAGAGAGAGAGAGAGAGAGAATGACAAGAGACATACGAAGGTGACGCTATAGACAGTCACTGCTCCCTATGGACACCTAGACAACAGAAGGATGATTTTTCTGCACTGTCCCAAAAGCCATCAATGCCGAAGCCAGTAACACACACACACACACACACACACGCACACACACTCACCAGTGCACAGAGACACAATGTCACGGTAATTAACCACACCACCACACACAGCATTTACCTGTGGAATAATCCAGCCTTTCAGCAGACCATTTTTGCCCAAGTGTTTTTTTTTTTAACAGATGAGAGAGAAGCTAATAATAAACATGTTGGTCTGGAAGAGCTCAGCTACAGCACCATGGAGACAGGACGGATGCAGCCTATCGCCTACTGGTCAGCCTCCACACATTTAATAGCCTGAGTGCCTATCGCCATGCCTGCTTCCAAGCTGGTGGCAAATTCCACTACCTTGGTGGGAGACTGGCCAAGATAAAAGCTACAGCATTATTTGGGCACCTTGTGCTGACCATTTTAGCCATTTTCCACACTCTCCCTCCATTTTTGTTCCTAGTTGAAGGGCACTGTGGTAAAGCCGCTAAGTAAATGGCTTGTGCTCTAGCAACTAAAATGTCTACCTTATCTGACATCTGTTATTATCTGTTATTTTGAAATAACTTTCTTTTTTTGTCAATTAAGCCAATTACTAGTTACAAAATTCTTTCAAGAATATAATGAAAGCACCACAAAACATTGTGATTTATACTACTCTGTCATAAGTAAAAACCTATGTCAAATATCTGTCTTTACTAAGGGAGAGTGTGTGACCTGTTAACACATGACTAAAGAGATTTCATCATTTAATATTTAGAGTTTAGGGGTGTCGTCAGACTGGATCCCGGACTATGCCACCCGTAATGAACAAGCCCGATGACGGGGTGCTTGATAAGTGCTGACAAGCCTTCAAATCAACTCAGTGTGAGGACAGGCTGGAGGCTCCCTGTGACCACCATGTCAGGTTACTGAGGCAGAGCACGTCTAAAGCGCCGGCTCCAGATCCATTCAACTGGAGAGTGGACACGACTTTTGCCCCTCTATTCCACAATCACACACACACACACACACACACACACACACACACACGCACACCCCTTCAACAAATCAACTAAGGACCAACAGTCTCTAAAAAAATTGCAGTGTGACAAATAAACTGCCTTGCAGACCCTGGTTAGCACGAGAGAGATGTAGGGAAGGGCCAACTTCAAAATGGCCCTCATGACAAGAGCATTTAGAGCTTGCCCTCGGGAGAGGCCAGTGCTCTGTTAATGGGCAATCAAAAGAACAAACATGTGACTTTGCCTTCTATCAGAGTTAATTACACATCGATTTTTTTTAACTGTCTGCGGCAAGGCATTTCCCAATATGGCTGGCGCCACTACCTTTATTTACCCCATCCTATACCTATACAGTCTGAGAACGTGAGAGTGCATTTCTTCAACAAGCACATCAGATAGATCTTCAGGCAGCCAGTAATATCAACGGCAGCGATACACACACCAACACAACGCCTATTTAAGTCCATGTAGGAGCCTAGAGGGAGGCTGTCATAACCAGGCTTGCTGGTGGCACTCCAGGCCTCTGAGTATGCAGGTGCTCTTCTTCACACATGTGCTAAGTGCACTGGCTCCCCCTGAAATGGCTGCTGATGGACCCATGGGTGCCCGTGGATATGCCTGTAATAAAATGTCCGTGTGACACAGCGATGTGTCACTCCTCTCGGCTGTTGACTCACACAGCATTGCATCTGTGTAGGCAGCCGACAAATGACAATCTTCCCTGAGCAGGAGCGCGAGCCCTCCACTGTGGTTAGCTCACTTATTAGCAATTTTTAAGCAATGAACCTCCAAAAAAAAACATGATTTCCCAGACAAGCTTGTAGGGGCTGCTGAGGACAAACCTCTTTTTCTCATTTTGTCTATGTAAATGAGGGCATTGATGCTGTATTTCCGGTCAGAACATAAAAAAAGAATGTAGGCCCTGTGATGTAGTTCCAAGATTGCTTGAAATAGCAAGACTTCAGTTAAGTGCTTCTATAATGACACATTTCAAACAGCAACACAGCATTTCACTACCTTTCTGCACCTCGCTGACGTCAGTGCCTTGGAACAGACTTCTTCTCAGCCCAGTATGCGCCTCTATAAAGAACGCACTTCACGGTGATACTATTCTTGAGAAAGTGCACCAAAATTCTCTGCACTTAACCTCTGTGTGACATTTAGAAAAGCTCTTCCACACTTGTGACTCTAATCCAGGGCTCTCATCTCGTTTGAACTTCTAAACAGTCAAAAATGCTCAACATACATTGTTTTTAAGCTTTGATCTTTAGAAAAAAAATGAGAATGTCCTCCCAATGAATGGGTTTATGTACTGTATGTCTGCCAAACTGCATCAGAGTATTGACAGAAAGGTTGCATCCCTGACCCTTAAAAAACTCCCTTTAGAGTTTTCATGGATTCCAGAAGCAAATCCCTGCATTGCTGTTGACACCCATCTTCCAAATGAAGTAGGCCAAAATCTCAAAAGCACATGTACTGTTTCACATGGTCAACCACTTCAGATGCTTAACAGCAGCGAGGCATATAAATAAGGGAACTACACACTTCTGGGTCCCCCTGCTGCAAACATCATAAACGACCCAAAAAGACAAATAAAAATCAACCCAAACCATCATCGCCACATTGCCCCTCTCGTCTGAAATAAAAAAGCAATATGACCCATCAAAACTTGTTTTTCATGCTAGGTCTGCTCATTATCCAAAAAGAAGTTTAATCCTTGCACACCAGGATTCTCTTTTCGTTCAATCAGGAGAGCAGAGAAAATTACTGCAACTGTAGCATCTCAGCAATAATTAAATTTGGGAACTATAGATATAAATGTGTGTGTGTGTGTGTGTGTGTGTGTGTGTGTGTGTGTGTGTGTGTGTGTGTGTGTGTGAGTGAGTGATAGATAGATAGATAGATAGATAGATAGATAGATAGATATGCATACATGTGTGTAGACATCAACAGAATATAAAACAATACGCCTAACTGTTTCTAGGGTAGACCAAGAGCGCCAAAGAATAATGGAAGTGTTAATATAGACCTGATCAAAGTCCTGACATAGAAATGCACCATCTCAACACCATATTACAGTAACAACCAAATAACCTGAAAAGACTGCAGCAGACTCCTGGCCAACCAGATGGGAGGGCTTGAAGATTACACAGAAAGAGCCAGAGTTGCCACAATGTTTCAATGGGGCTGCTTTTCTTGAGCATTAGCACTTTGTAAGTCAGACTTATTTAATTCCCTGATCTGGGATGATGTCTGAATGAGACTGCTGGGCGGCTGAATGCAGGGATCTTTCTTTTTTGCACATTTGCTGGCTCTTACTTTAATGAAAAAGTTCAATAGGTTTCGGGAGTAATCCCTATGCGCCTCAATGCACCAAATGAAATGATTTTGGGTTTTAAAAAAAGTGCCTTCCTCTAAAGCAGTTCCATGTGGAGAGACGTAAGGAAGGTATCACATCCTGCCAAACTCCTGAGTCCGGCCGTTGGTTCCATTAAGGCAGGGCATTAGATCACTTGGAGCAGGCATAGTCTTCACTAGAGACCTCCATCATTTAAAACAGCTATAATGTCAAACTAAACCCCTAAATCAAGCATTTCTGTCCAGAATGATATGAAGTCTCTTGGCCACTTACCCATTCGACTTAGTTAATTATGGAGACATAGATTTCAATGGGCCGTGCCCTCGGATGATCGAAACATTCGTTTTATTGGTAAATATCCCTTTTTTGGAGAAAACCTTTTTCGTCCAAGTTTTTTCTTCATACAAGAAAAGTCAATCCCATATTGGATTTGGGTTTAATCAATGATTTCTAACCACTGTGATCCTGATTTCCTCAACAATGACTCATACTCTACGATCCCTATCCCCTGAACTCCATCACAGCCTTCACTATAAGCAAGATGTCATCTTGTGAAAGGGGCAGAGCAAGCAAGCACTGTCTCTTCTACATCATCAAAAATGCTCTCACAGAATGACTTGGCACAAATCTCTGAACAACATTCATACCCACTGTCAACGGAGCACTGGTCATTTGCCATAAGCAGATGGCTGCGATCCCTGAATCAATGCTGTCCACCTTTTGCACCTCTCCCATTGATTTAGACTAAAATGCAATGTTACGGGACTGACCCAAACGGATCGCCTTAATCTCTTCATTGGCCCCTACTCACACAGAGCAAAGCCAAGCTCGGACAAATACCACTGTAATTCGCCAAAAGCTGTGCACAGATACATTTTATCTGGGCAACTAGGAACAAGGCAGCTTTCACTGACATTTGTCAAATTTGTGTTTCGTGTCAGTAGGAATGCTGTAAAGTGTCAACATCTGGACAGGTAGGTTGGACCAAAAAAAAAATAAAAAATCTAAGGCATCCATCTTGACGTCATTTGTGACACAATTGTTTTCTTTCTCATTTTTTGTTCTTGGTGCTGAAGATTAGACCCTTGGGTGGCACCCAGTCTCAAGACTGCTACGAGATTAGACCCTTGGGTGGCACCCAGTCTCGAGACTGCTACGAGATTAGACCCTTGTGTCTCAAGACTGGGTGCCACACAAGACAGCATCATCATCAGTGTGGCATGTGAAAGCAAACAACACTCTAGCTTCACAGCTGCCAAACAATCCAATGAAGCCTGGAGGGGTAGGCCACACTTCACACACACACTCATGTCACACACATACACACACACACACTGAAAGCATAGCCAGAAATAGCTTGTGAAATAAGCACAGGTTTTAGCAAAGCACACAAGCCCAATACGGTATAGATATAACCCAGACAAAACCACACCAGTGCATGAATATAATTTAGATAACATATTCCATCTTCTCTTTGGAAATACCATTCAAAAGACAAGATAAATCACACAACGTAAACATTCACTGTATTCTGTCTATGTGTACACACTGTCCTTTTGATAGATAAGAACAGAAATTGAAAAATGGCTACTTACTGCATTGTGAGTTTGCGTCTGTCCTACCAAGATGAGGATGTTGGAGCAGATAATGGACAGACAGAAGTTAATCAAGATGATTGACCGCTCGGACCTGATGTATCTAGAAGAACAACAACAATAGCAGCACAGGAACAAAGTCAATAAATCCGGATGCTTGATTGACAACTAGCATCAGTTTACGTCACACAAGCAGTGATTGCATTCCTCCAGTGGCATGAGGTTTCATAAATTGCTGCTGGTCGGTGACATTTAAATTGAGGCATGTTGATGGCACATCTTGGGGGGGGGGGGGGGTATGGGGGGGTCTGTTGTGAAACACCATGCCAGGTGCTGAGCAGTGGCTTTCTCAGCAGGACCATATTAAAAAAAAGCAATCTGCATTGTGCTCATTAAAATGCACCTACCTCCAGAGCACGGCATAGACCACTGCCAACGTGATCAAGGCCAGACAGGACAGGCCGCAGCCAATGACCAGTGTCACAGACGGAACCCCTGTGTACTCCATGGTCTGCGAGAGAGAGAGAGAGAGAGAGAGATCACAAGGAGAGCCAGGACTTGTTTCATGTGATGGTCACAGTGGGGGGGGGGGGGGGGGGAGTGGACGATGCTTTATGGCATGTGGACGATGCTTCATGGCATGTCCCTTTTGCCAAAGAAGCCACAACATGGCTGAAACATGATCAATAATCAAGAGCACAATAACACATAAGATGACACTGTGTTCAGAGCTCAGCACTGACACTCTGGCACAGCACCGTTTTGAAATCTTGTCCAATTTGCAGCCATGCAACAACATATAGTAATTTAATGGCGAGGGGATGGCTAAAGAATGTTATACATCACATTAGCAAAGGTCTACCTGCAATAAGAAGCAAGACAGGTGATAAACAATAGGGTTATTATTATGAAACACACTTCAATATAAGAGTATTCATCTTAAAAATAGGTAATAAATAGACCTAATACTGTGTCATCATACAGCACAATGTTAATTTAACCCTATAAAAGACATAAATGACAAAAAAACAGAAGTGATAAACGTTATTTACTGTCATGCCCACAACTGTGCTATTCCTGACCTCAAACCCAAGCCAGTGTGCTCACTATCTCAATCTCCTGCTGTATTCTATTCTACTACCCTCACCCATCATGCTAGCAGAAGCTGCAGTGCTACCTTCCAGCGTTATCAGCCTGCTAGGCCTTTATTGATGGCTCTCCTCCTCTGAATCCCACCTGACATCGGGCCTCTGCCTAGCGCCACCCCTCCAGGGGGCCACAAGTCATCTTGACATATCAGCAGCGCATTCGCAATGAACAGAGTTATTAAACTTCACCCCTGCTGCATGTAAATAAAAGACAACACTGACATCTCTGTCACCTTAGCAACTGAGCCTGAAATATGTCTAGAAACATTTACGAAAACATCACAGAAGATAGAACAAAAAAAAGAAGGGGGAAAAAAACAGACCCCATTTTGTCACCTGTTACAGCAAGCATCTCTGCTGCAACCAACAACATCTGCTTTACTGGGACTGCCATAACATGACTGATATCCAATTAGTGAGATGTGATGAATAACAAGCTCTTGCATGCACAGGGCATCACACATTAACAGAGTAAGCATTTCCTATTGCTTATAGCCCACGCTCATCAGAGGAGCACACGACTAAGACACAACTAAGATGTCTGATCTGGCATGATATGGCAGATAAAACAGGTGCACTACACAGGAGACATAGAGAGCATATGAATGTGTAGGCTACTGCATACAGGATAAAGCGGCATAAACACGCGCGCGCGCGCGCGCACACACACACACAGACACACACACACACAGAAGCGCGGTCTAATGCATACTCCTGTGTGGAAGAATGAAGATCCTTATCTTCAAAAAATCAACACAGACGTATACTGATGCGAGTGGGCACAACACACTTGGCGTCCTTCAGATGGAGTAACAATTTATAACGGCACGCTATGCATTACAATGAAGCACTCGCTAAGGCACTAACCCACGTAAAACAATGATTCCACGCAAGCAATCTGTTACATCAAAAGCAAACTGAACACCACTTACTATTTCTCGTGGTTGTTGAGCCAAAATGGCGAAGGTAGATACACGATCACATAAGCATTTAGTATGGGATGCATCGGTAAGCACGGTTTTGCATCCTCTGGAGGACCAGGTTCCCCAAGAATCGTTCCTGCAAGGAGAGGGAGGCAAAGAATATTAATTCTGTTCCATAGTTCGATTTAAAAGGGCTTTTGAAAATCTGTCTAGATTACGATCCCAAAACACTGCGTCTAATCTACTTATACCGAATCTGAAAATAAGATGATGACATACAAGTCAAAGCAGCCGGCAATTTAGTCCTGAGTATTTATCGCTAGCTCTAACGGTGAGCAGAGCCAGTGTGGAGCTGTCCAAATGCGATGCTGCTGAATGATTCAATTCTTCCATACGCCATTTCTTAAAAACATTTGCGTTTCAAATAGCCTAAATATGAAAACATTACATTACAACAGCGATCGGGTAAAACACCTATGCAAGACACAGCAAGCAAAATACAAAAGGCAAACATCTTTACCCGGACTTTTCCAACCGAAACTGAAGACCGCGTACGGTTTTTTTTTTCCTTCCGAAAATCACTCGTATTTTCTTCTCCTTTCCCGGAGGTTGTTATTTTAATATCTGCCCCTTTAGGTTGATCTTTCCCCCTAGCTGTTGTAATTAGAAGCTTTTGGACGCTTCCTAAGGGAAAATTTCAGCCTGGGAACGGTGGACGGCATTAGATTGATACTCTGTTCTCCTCTCCTGCTTCTACGGAGGAGGGGGGAGGTTCTGCACACACAGTACACGACAGGGAGAAAATTCTGTCTTTTTTCCACACTGACAAATACCTATTCCGTAAATACATAGTGTATTCAAACATTACTATATTGTTTATAATCATTCTCCCGCACTTGGCTTAATTTGCTGAGATATTAGATGTTGCCGAAATTCCAGCATAATAACGCACCACCCTATGAAAACACACTGGTGGTAGTAGCCCATTTTGTCTCTCCCTGTGGCAGCCACAACCACAGACATCGCGTTTCCTCAATCCCAAACACCTAAACTTTTACTCTTCACAGACTGCGACAGATATCTGCTGTGGGTATCACATAAGCCCACATGACCGATGGCATTCCAGTTATATTCAAATCAAACACATCACAATACTTTTACCAGTTGCTTTCAGTCCCCCCCCCTCTCTCTCTGTTAATGTGTGTGTGTGTGTGTGTGTGTGTGGGGGGGGGGGGGGTAGCATACAACTCTAACTACAAGTTTCTAAACATGCAACCAAGTATTGTGGAAATGCACATCTCTCTCCCTCTCTCACACACATACTCACACACACACACACACCTAAAGAGATATTTCACATGCTCCCGTGAGGTTGTGCAACAGACACAGGTGAGACCAAAGCCCTCTCCACAGTGGAGTGGTTAATACAGAATCGATCGAGACAGTCGACAGAGAAGAGAAGTGAAGAAGCCACTTCTCTTGACAATTCCACCACTGCCACGCCAATACTTATTCATTCTCTGAGATGATTAGGAAGCCCCCCAGACTATACTGCATTCATTTACTCCAGGCTCTGTGCATGTCAGCAAAACCTTTCTCCAAAGAGAATGCTTCAGTGACCGTCAGTTTGTTTAATTATAACAAATGGAGGCTGGAAAGCGACACTGAAGCCATCCAAGTCTTCAATTGGGATTTGTGAATAAAGACTGGGGATATCATCGTAAATCCCTGATTCTGTATGCATGTTTTTATGAACGATTAGCATGAGCTGAGCTGTAAGGACTAGACCTGCACTAGTGCACAGACTGGACTTTTCTTCAGGTGACTGTACTGCTGATTGGCTATCCTCATTGGGCTCTCCTCAAAGTCTCTTGGGTGAGTATGAGCCAGCGGTACGGAAACTCAGCACGTGTCTCTTGACTCTGTAAAGCCGGATTAACAAGGGACACCGGATCCACACCTTGTCTCTACAACATACACAGACACACACACACACACACACACACACACACACACACACACACACACACACCTCTGCACAGAGCAGCCCAAGGTGAGAAATCTGGACATAACGGTAACGAGCTTGGTCTTCATGAGACCCTGGAATATTCTCAGATGGGAGAGAGGGACCACCGGCCGCCTGCCGCCATGCAGTAAAGAGAGGTGGGCAGAGCTCTACAGGCAGAGAACAACCCCTACAAGACTAGACTGGGCCATGCCACTTAACCCGACATGACTCTGGGGAGACTGGCCCTTTTAATAACTGACATATACAGGTTGCTTTGGATAACAACTAAAATGAATAAGTAAGTACTGTAAGTGAATGTCACTATGCATTTGTGAGGTGCTGCTAGTGCATTTGTTAGGATCTAAATACGGTGCTTTGCGGTTATGTAGATGTCTTAAGCTATCTCTACATGACACTGACTACGAATGTACCGGTAATTGGCTTCTGAAGTACAACTAATTAGCAAGGATGGCAGTTTCTGCCAAAAAGGTACTCAACAGGCAAAACTATGACAAATAAATGGGTGAGTTAAGTATAGGCCAGGCTGTGAATATCAAACATATAATAAACATAAACATTCCTTATTAAATTCCTTATTTTGCACGTTTATTTTTTAAACAATGCACCCAGGGGTGTGGCAATTAACAACTTAGGGAGTGGCTTAGCGCATTGTCTAAAAATCGCTATTGTACACCTGGTCAGAAAGTCTATGGCGAGTTGTTTATATGTTATTAGTATAATTTGCCATACTAGTCATAACTCTGTGTTACAGGCATATAAAATGCAAAACTTGTACCTATAATTTTAGATAATAATAATGTCTGGGTTCGTTATGGACTTCTGTGATATAAGGGATCAGTGAGTCGCAATGGCACGCTCTAATAATGATGGCTGACTTAGAAGTACATTGGTCTCTTAAGTGATGGGCCTAAAAATACTGATTCGACACAACAGAAATAATCAGCGGTATTTCATGGACTGTCATGAACAGAAGACGGTGTGTGTGTGTGTGTAGATTAGTGAGTGTTTGGATGAGCATGTATGCATGCGTGCAGTTCAACCACACACCGCATCTTCTCTCATCAAGGCCGCTCAACCTTGCGCTGGAGCGAAGGAAATTAAATGTCTCCCGTGCATATTCTGCTAATGGTTCATGAATGAAACATACTTCACATCATAATAAGAAGTCAGAACTCCAGCTGTGTTTTTCGCTCATCTGAACTTGCGCTCTGCTCTCCTGTTTAACAACCACTTTAACAACAAAGTAAGCCTAGACAGTCCCTGTTGTATGAAAGCCCAGGAAGAAAATATTGCTATAGAAATAAATGGCACCAAATACCAAAAAATTAATAAAAAAAAAAATGCTGAGGTGATTTGATTTGACGTACAGCATCGGGAAAGTGAGAGGTAAGTGTCTCCTTAGGTGATTTATACAGGGCTCGACAGCCAATAGACAAATGAGGCAGATTTAATTACATTTGGCCACTCGGCTGATATTTTGACATATAATTAGAGCTTCTCCACAGCTCGCCTCCCTAATTCCAACGCAAGAAGCAGGCAGGAGCAACACAAGGGACTCAGGCGCTCCATCAGAGAGAATGGGAGGAATGAATTATTGGCATTGTGGTTTTGAAAAGGAAAAAAATGAAAGAGAAGTTGCACTGCCGACAACTAATGGAGCAGAGTTTGTCATACAAACAAAGCCAAAAGACATTCAAGCTGCAAAACACAATCATAGAAAACAAGTATCATTGTTGTTTCATTCCATTGCCCAGTCACTGACCAATAGGATTGTCACTAGTGACCTGCACTATCTGCAACATAGCCAATGACTTTAAAGGAAATTTGGTTGTGTCCAGTCACTGACCGTTAGGATTGTCACTAGTTAACTGCACTACCTGCGACAGAGCCAATGTCTTTAAAGGAAATGACTATGTGGAGTGCTGCAGATGGCGGTCATTGCTGCGGCCGACCGGTCACCTGCAGAGGTGATGCTGTCTGCATCTCTGGCCATATCAAAGCAGTAGGGATTCAAGGGGGAAACAAAGGCAAGTCTCCATGGAGTTCATCTGGCATATTATAAATGCACCACAGCCACTGCTAGGGGTTAGAGGGGACAGAGGTGCATTGGTGCGGGAAGAAGGGGGGGGGGTCAAGCACGTCCACTGGCATTTGTGGCACTTTCCTTGTCCACTGACTTAAGAACAAAAGAAGAAGACGGGCAGGCTTTTCCAGAAAGGAATGGTCATTTTTGAGGAGAGAAAAAAAGCTGCCCAAAAGCTATTATCAAACGTCAGTGCATTGGAATTGAAAAAAAGACACATGGTCTGGAGAAAGTGGGTTTGGTTCTGTAACTCAACAAAGGATGGCTAAGGCAACAGGGCCACTGAAATCATTAAAGCCCTTTAAACTTTAAAGGCAGAGAGATAGGGAGGCAAACATTCACGCTTGACAGACTCCCACAATCAGACCGGGCTTATTGATTGTGTATGATAACAAAGTTGTTGATGACATCGAAGTTGTTGATGCCTGTGATTCCACTAAACACTAAAACCTTCTGAGCAGCACAATGGCAACAGAGGATAGGAGCTGGATCTCAGCCATGCGAGGGATGTGGAGAAGAGAGTGTGATAAGGTATGGGGGGGGGGGTTAGCTTTTATCTGTTGCATGAAATGATGCTGTTTGGAAACATTCACTTTCTTTGAGACATGGGGCCTAGGACACGGACATAAACACAAATATCTGCATTTTGCTTCAGTGAATGCAAGACTGATCTCAACTCAAATATCTATTGAGGAAAAAGTATCTATTTCTAAGTGTATGCACTTCGATAAACTGAAAGAGTTTTCTTATACCCACTTTTTCTTATACCCACAATTTTATTGAGAGTTTGGAGATATAATGAGTGCTACCCAGGCATACTGTATTTTATTATTTTGCCCTGTCTGTCCCTCTGTAGACTCCAAATCAGATGCAATCAGACCCCTCAACAGCCAAAGATGCTGGGTCCGTTTCCCAGAGCCGGCCTTTCATTATTTATTTACCTATTGTTCAGGCGGTCCATTAGAGTAATCACTGGTAATGGCAGTGTGTCAGCACACTGCGTCTTGACCTGCACTCCCGAATGGCCGGTGCCACGTATCGTGATGCTCTGAAAGCACTTGGTTGGCAGCGGACGCCATGCCTGGCCGTGCACACAGGGGGAGGTCACTGCAGGGCTAACTGCTCATGTGGCTTCTGTGGCTATACAGAGAGAGTGAAGAGTAAATGTATGGGAGGAAGGGTGGGCAGTGATGGCTCCTTAGCAGTGGTCTGGGGACGCGCTGGAGCCCACTGCTCACTGGAGGACACAGTAACATGGACACGTACAGTATGGAAGAAGGCTGTTTGTGCTGCTTGTACATGGGTAGTCACTCAGCTCACTTTCATATGTGGACGACATGTTTTTAAAGATTCATGAACATGAAATAACCTTTTTAAAAAATGTATGTGTTCCCAAAAATGTATAAAAAGCCTTATAACATACACAGTATGCATTATTTCTTCTAGGCTCAAAACAAATCTGATGTTAATACAGATTTTACAGATTCAGATTTTTTTCATGTACAGTATAACAATCTATTTTCAAATCTTAAAGGGCTCAATTCATGCCTAAATTCTGTCACAGTACTGAACTTCAAGCTCTGGAAGTAACGTAGGATATCATCCCTAACATGTATAAACAGGCTGACAATCATAAGGATGCTTGTGTGTAATGAATTCATTATGTTGCTGATATGGGATCATTATTTGCCTTGATTCCAAAAAAAATGTCACAATATGCACAATCACGTCAATCAGCTTGGAAGGATGACAGACAGACACGCTCCACGATTATTTGAGCATTTAGCTCCACGGGCTGTGTACACACATTTTCAAATCAAAATTAATTGACGAGCATGTGTGCGCACATGAACACATCTGCCAAACAGATTAGTGAGCAGTACAAATAACATATATCTATGATCATGAATAATCATGAATCCCACGTCGTCATATAGAGTGAACAGACGTCAAGAAACGTGTTCCTCCATCAACTATCGAATCAAACATGGCTTAAACGGCTTTGATTAATACACTAATAACGCGCCAGTTTTTCAGCTTCCTCCCTCTGCACTTAAAGATGACTGTTAGAATACCATGGGGCCCCAATCCTTCCCCATAGTTCCAATTATACTTGAGAGGGCAGACTCGTGTGGCCCTGATTCAATAAAAATTGAATTTGGAAGAATATGCTTTCTCTATTTCCTTATCTTTTCAGTGAAAAGGAAAGACGGTGGCCCCGCTTGGTCCAACAGCCTCAGCAGCAGCAGCAGCAGCAGCAGCAGCGGCAGAAGCATGGAGCAATTTTCATATTTGAGAGTTATTAAGATTAAATTGCAGCCATTTTCAATTTGCGAAATAGACGAGCTGCCTTCTGTTTTTTTTTTTTTAGCTTTCCGAAAGAAATCCAGGGAGGAAAGATGAAATAATTGCTGTGAGATTGTCATTTGATGTCACTTTTTAACTCAGGAGTCAATGAGTGTTCCCATGACACATGGTAGAGGTCTGCACTGACATGCGAAATGGGAACTTTGAGTTCCTCAGAGTTATTTTCAAATAACAGATTAAAAGGCAACACAAGTGCCAACAACAGCGTAGCGGAACTCTTAATGATCTGGGATTACTTTATCATATTACCCTGAGGGTAAGTATGTTTATTTCACTGACAAACACTAATGAATCTGCTCTTCAGGACTTATATCTCAATCTTAAAAGAGGACTTATATCTCAATCTTATCACCTTAATCTATACTGTACGCAACATATAGAATCTGTCCGTAATCTATAGATAACCCTCAAATAATGCAATGATACAATGATACAAATCTGCTTTGATGATGTTATCTAAACTCAGCATAGCTCTGTGTGGACTGTTGAACTTCAGTTCTGTGGTGCTATAGCACTACACAAAGGACTCGTCTTTTGTGAGCTGATTTGCTTTGCACTCTGCTGATCAGAGAGCTTGTTCTCATGATGATGACTGATCTGGCTGATGAGGCCGTTCACTATCAGATCAGCTAGGCTCCTACATCAGAAGGGAGCAGCTGAGCTCTGATAGACCCCTCCTGCCCAGCTCAAGAGTGGCTGGCCTGAACCTGACACCTAATTCCTTAGGCGGGGATCACACTGACCAACGGCAAACGGCAGGTTTCCTGTTGTTCTCTATGGTTCGGCAGCGGACAGTGGCAGCGCTATAGTGTGATGCTAGCGTTGAACAAGCTGAGCGTTGAACTTGGTTCAACTTTCAAAGCGCAACGCAAGCGTATTCAATTGTCAGTTTAGGCAAACCGTTTGGGTTACTTAGGACCGAGATAGAACTTATTATGGTCTGAGTGCTGCACTAAGCTTGTCGCTGCTGTTTGCCGCTGGCCAGTGTGATCCCCGCCTTAAGGTCCTGTCCATTGGGGGAAGCTGTCAATACCACGGTGAAGAGGCGTTAATTGCAGTTTGCGGTATAACAGAGAATTAACTGAAGTGGACATGGCTTGATAGGTTCGAGAGCAAATGAAGACCGAGGTGGAAAAAGCACCAGCATTCACAGCACAATACACCACACAGCATTGTGTTCACAGTGCTGGATAAAATGAATAAGGAGAAGACCACAAAGGTCTTTGGGTGGACCAAGTTGCTTAATGCAAAACCATTAAAGGGATACATCTAAAAAACAAGAATCTCATTATTTTCACAAGGTTATGGCATAGCGTGGGCCTATATACAGCACACATAACAAATCCAGTCTGTGCTGCCTAGATACACATGACACATTAGTTTCCATGTGTGGGTTTCCATGGATACAGAGCTACAGGACATTCAGAGGCAGGAAAATGGCTTTACTTACATGATGGTACTATCCCACAATGCACAGAAAGGATTCTTTGTTCCCTATGAGAAAAAGGAGAGAAGAACATGCAGTAACATCAATGGCAAGGCACTCGCCAAAAAGAAAACATATTTTTGAATCAATCTGCCCAAAATATAATTGACCAAAAAATGGCACAGTCTCAAAAAAGGTACACAAGCTACAGTGGAATTTGCTAACAGGGGTCTTGGGCTGATTAGAGACCCTGTATTCAATAGATTGCCCCCTCTATCTATGATGTTAAAGCAAAGTACTCGGCTGTAAAAGCCCCTGTCCTTGTAATTATCCAACTATAGAGCTGTGTGGTATCCTGACACTTAAAAACAGGACCACCCAGAGCCCCTGCAAATTAATTATTGAACTAATTACTCTCCTTTGTTTGTTGATTAATGCGCTTTGAACATATGGCCCCCGTCAGTCAGGCGACAAAGCCAGAGGACGAATCCTGACCAATTCCCCTTGTGAAGTTTGACAGGGACATGTGACCTCGTGCGTTTGCAAGGAGTGAGAGCAGAACACGTGCTCGCCTGCCAAACGATGTCAAGTATCACCAGATGAGGCTTCTTCTCATGCCTGTCTGAAAGATTGCAGAAGGCACTTCAAACTACACGTATATTAAATAAGTTAGGGGGTGAAAACTAGCCAGAGCCATTATGGGGAGCCCGTCTGTCAAGTTTAAAGTTGGCAGCAAGTTTTGATTTAATTGAATGTCTTTTGAAACGGCTATCATAATGCATTGGGGGAAGTGAAAATCTATATACATGGTTGTCATCGTCGTTTTGAGCCATTTGTGATTCAAATCTCATTTCTGTCACTAATTTATGGAGCCCTCGGGTCCGTGCGCACACACTGCGTGAAAACATTCAGCATTTAAAGTGGAGCATAGGCTGACAGAGGGAATAGATGTGCATTTAGTATGCACGGAAGATGAACTGAGTGACTATGCACATTTACACTTTGGGAATCAGAGAGAGCAGTATGCAGTATGGACGGAGTATGGAGTAATGTCATGCTGAGAGATGCACAGACTAGGGGACGAAGCCATGGCCTCATGATCACTATGAGCAAATGTGTACTAGTGTATGCAGAGGAGCATTCCTGTGTACAGTAGATTGGACAAATATATGCTAACAAGAAGAAGTCAATGTTGTATGGATTTGAGCAGACAGTAATTGATACAGTACACACACAATAGTAGACATATGTATTTCATGGACTGTCCATTCCACCTCCAACATACTAATATATAGATGTAGATACATTTGACTGTATACTGTATGTATGTATGTATGTATGTATGTATATATGTATATTTAATTATGTATGTATGTATGTATGTATGTATGTATGTATGTATGTATGTACGTACGTATGTATGTATGTATGTATGTATGTATGTGAGTATGTATGTATAGGTAAATAGATGTATAGATAGATAGATGTATACAGTAGATAGGTAGATAGAAAGATAGATAGCTAAGGGGTAGCTGTATTAAAGCTTTTGCGCCCACGTAAAATGAAGAAGCACAGCGTTTGGCCATGCCGCTGACAATGCTGCGTTTGCAAGTGTACGTAAATCTGGCCCTGAGTGTTTTGAATAAGAAGAGGTGTGTACAGTCAGTGTTTGCACTGTGTGGAGGGAGTTTACTTACATTGGCCAGGTGAGCGAGCTCGATCTCCATCTGCACCTCTGTGACCTTTGGCTCTGGGCGCACCGTCACGGCGATGACCTTGGAGTTCACAGCTGTGTTATTCCTGCACAAGAAATGGAAGTGTGTCAAAACCAAGAGCAAAGAGCAAAAGCATGACTACACCTCCTCTATGGCAAATCATATGTGCCATTTCTATTACTATACCCATCTACTCAATAATAACTCAAATAATAAAACAGTAAACTAAAGTAAAAAAAGAAACTCTGCCTGTCACCAAGGTCACTTTATATGGTGCACTTTAAATTATCCAAGGTGAGATTCAATTCTGACAAGTCATATTCAGGTCATCTAAATTTATGACTTCTAAAATGTGGTTTCCCTCAGTCACATGCCAGGGAACTGCCTTACATTAACCTCCACAGTAACAATTGATTT
Source organism: Alosa sapidissima (assembly GCF_018492685.1). Taxonomy (NCBI): domain Eukaryota; kingdom Metazoa; phylum Chordata; class Actinopteri; order Clupeiformes; family Clupeidae; genus Alosa; species Alosa sapidissima. Next base: position 28,970,540 of record NC_055972.1, on the reverse strand, counting down.
GTGAATGGCTGCACATCCAGTCCTATAGCTCCCGGAAATGCCTTTTTTTTGTGATGGAGGGGGGTGTCTTTGTCTGCCAACCTTCCCCCCAAAGGGCAAGGCAGGACAAAGACAATATCCCAGTAGCCAAATCACTTCTGGTGCTCTTCTCTATGCAAATGATCCAACTGTTATTGGAGACAATTTGTGAAGCCTTAGTTAAGAGGCACTCACAGCTCCATAACTGTTACTTTAGGCGATTTAGGCAATATTCAATCACAACACAGAAAACAAAAATATGAAACAGCCAAACAGCAGAGTGGCACCTCTTGACAGGCCTTTCATTTTGTTCAGGTGGATGCATCTGCCACCAATTACAGTGTGATGATTGAGGTAATTAGCCCAGCACATAACATCATAACCCCCCACCCCCCCTCCCCCCACCCCCCAGGGAAGGGTCTAATGCGAATAGTTCATTCTGACTGAAAAAACATACATAACAAACGCTGTCGATCACATTTGGCAAATGTGATACATTCGTGTACATGCTAGTGTTACACAAACAAGATTTCCTTTTATTTTGTCAGCAGATACTGATTAAACTCTCACCAAGCCTTACCAAATTGCATTCGGAAATTAAAGCACACAAATACATTTAATTACAAGAGCTCTTAGGGTCTTAGTTTAAAGCAAAATCTTTGCGTTCTTTCCTCCCCATGGCAAGCATAATGAGCTTTGATTACACACACACACACACACACACACACACACACACACACGAACAACCAGAACGAAGAACATTTCCACAGAAACATTTGTCACAAAGGCCAACTCTGGGCATGATTTCACGGTCCATTTGATCCAAGACACCAAGATTGAGCATAGACACAGCACAGGAACTCCATCCCTTGAAAGATTCACTGTATATACTGTATAGCCTTTCTTGCCAAACAGCTAGAATCCTAAAGAGATATTTTCATTCAGTGCTCTTTTATCATAGAAACGGCATCTGTCGAATATGGCAGAGAAAAATCCCACAGCTAACCTATCCTGACAACCCCCCTTTTGTCTTTGATTATTTCATTCTGGTCATACTTTTGCCGCAATGAATGTCCTCAAAGTTCATACCTGCATAGAAAATGGATGGCACTTCCTTCTTCGGATAATGTATTCTTGAACAAAAGCCTTACCTCAGTGATTATGAAAGTAGGCATTTTTTATACCTCAGGTACAAAGACATTTCTTTTCTTAGCAATCACAGAAGTCATGGTGGAGTACGGAGCATATGATTAGAGTCATATACAGTATAAAGAAGGACTGCAACTCACTGTAATTACTTTGATTACTCATTTAGCTTATTTGGGTCATGCTTAATTAAAATGCAAGTTACAATTCATCACTTTCGCATAAAAGCCTTCCAGCTGACAATGTCATAGCTTTGCACTTCTAAAGTTTCCTTCCCCCGCTTCAGGACATGTTGTTCCACATGATGTGTTTTAGTGGGGAAATCAAGAAATCACTAAAGTGCAACTCATCCTCATAGACAGACATCTTTTTTTTTTGCACTCCTGCAAAGTTTAGTCTTATGCAACTGTGCCCTACGAAAGTTTCCCCTTGTCACCACAAAGTCATGCAGGCTTCTGTTCTCCCTCTCCAACCTCTTCCCGACAATAAAAAACACTCCTCACACATGGGCAAAGGTGTGTTGCTGGTTCCCTAGATGTCTATCTATTCTTTTGAGTTGCTAAGGAGCAGAGCGTTTTTTTAAGGAAATCTCGCTCTGCTTTTCTGTCATTTTTTTCCCTCTTTCTTTCTTCCTGCTGTGCTCCCACCCCTGGGGGCTTGTATCCCATGGAGACAACACACTGCGGGTCAGCGCGAAAGCGAACGGTGGGGAAGAAAGCAAGACTGACAGCTCAGGTGCACTCTAGGCATTGTCCTAGGAGGTCAATGCTCTCCTACGCTCCCTCCGGGTCTGCGGGAGAAAGCGAGAACAGGAGCTTTTTTTTCTTCTTCTGGCAGGCAACGACAGCACACAAACTCAGTAAGAAACCTTTCAGCTTTGATGTGTTCAACAAGCATTACGCTAGCTGGGTCTCATACAGTACATTCCCTACTATTTTCTCTTTTCTTCTCTCTTGATGTCCTGTTAACTCCTCCGTCACAAAACACCATCATCAAATCATTAAAGCTCAAATCTGCCTCTTGACCTTGCAGTATAGCTTACCCCTCTGTCAGAGTATTTCCACTAGGACTTCGCCACATCGTGCCTTCACATTCATTACAAACACTAAATCTCGTTTTCCAGGCATTACTAAAATTGACAGAACGTCTTCGTACAACTGACATAAATTCTGGAAATTCTTCAATTTCCCCTGGGGATCAATAAATTATCTATCTATCTATCTATCTATCTATTTCTATCTACCTATCTACTGTATACATCTATCTATCTATACATCTATTTACCTATACATACATACTTACATACATACATACATACGTACATACATACATACATACATATATACATACATACATACATACATACATACATATCATAAATCCACTGGGGTCTTTAAGTGCGTCTCCTTGAACTGTCATTCCTCATTTTTTCAGCCTCTTGACCCACAAGACATAGACACACTTCTAATGAGCAGAGGAAGACAAGTGCCAGCACCCTCCTAACTTGTGAACTAAGAAAAAGCATTGTCCAGTATACTGAATATCGATCAAAAATAGCATGAATGCATAAATTCAATCATGTTGGATTTAACCTTTGAAACATCTAATGGCGCTGGACAGCTTTCTCCCACTCTAAATTGATGATGAATTGAGAATGAAATTGTGCTTACTTGTGTTGTTAGGGTTGCCCTTTAAAATGTGTCCATGTAGAAATTACTAGCGACAGGGTGTAGAGGACGAATTGCAACATATTAACTGAAAGCATTCTGTTCTATTGTCCTTCCAGGAAACTTTAAGGGACGAATTATATTGGGCATGAGATTATTTCTCCAGCCACAACAAAATGGACAGTCTGGTCATTGTGTAGGAGAACTTAGATGTTTGGTTAGTGTTTTTGTTTGTCTAGTGTCCGTGGACATTAATTCAGCAAGCGTTTTATGGAGAGATGCATTAGTGGGACTTAATGAGAGTGCTAAGTAAATAAAATAAATATAAAAAAATAACAGGAACAGAACCTGTGAGTGAAATTAATCTATCATTGTCATTCCAAGCAAGTTGTTGACATCTCAAAGAACAACAACAATGTTGTCAGACACTTCCTCTCTGGTGTCCTATTGCCCCACAATTACAAAAAACAAAATGTTAGTCAGTATTCCCAGGGTGCCCCAGTGTTTGCATACAGTATCAAAGTCTTAATCAAATACACACAAATCATGTATTAGCTATTATGCTGGGAATAGATATCATGACTTTCATTAGTGTGTGTCTGTGTGGTGACTGACTTACTTTGGGGATGGCAACATCAGCCCCAGTGTCTTGTATAGGACTGTCCCAAGTATGAACACAGGTGACCCATCCATGTCTGTGGAGGAATGCAGATATGTGATTGGTTACATTGCTGGGAGAGCAATATATATCATAACCAGGCAGCCTCTTAATGGCTGGGCTGTTGCTGATGGGTAATTTTTCACATAAACAGTTAGTTGATCCTTTCCACCAGAAAGCAGAAAGGTGAAACAACAACAATGGCACAATATGAGATGGATTGCGTTCCACAAAAAGTTTGAGATGCTTGACTTCAGGGACGAAACTGAGCATGATAAATGGTGCATGATAAACATTCCCCATCCACTTTAATTTGGAATCAATACACAGCACAATGTTCCACACACAATACAACACAATGCTAAAACAATAACAAAACATAACAAATTAAGGACTTTACTTAAATCTCTGGGATCTCGGTGAGATCTAAAGCTTGCTGGCTTTAGACTACCGTATATTTGGCCCAGTGGTGCCAGCTAAGCTCCCCACACCCCTGTAACTTTACTGCCAGCAGTGCATTAAGCAATACGTTAGCGCTGTCCCCCGTGAGCGATTGATCTGGCGAGTACATTATTTCGTGTTGAAAAATATCCCTCCCCAAAGCCAGAGCAGCTGACCCTTGTTAAAGAAGGTCTCCGTGCATTTCTCACAAAGTGAAGATTCTTGCCAGGCTCCATGCAATGAACAGAGAGTGACTTATGCCCCCCATCAATCCAGCCTCGCCTTTCTCCCTTCCTTCTCTATCTGTGATATACTTCAGATAAGACTGATCAAACTAATTAACGGAATTGTCTGGCATGCGAGAGGGAGAGGGCTTGCAACCTGCCATTGTTTAAGTGGATGCTGAGAAATGCTGTGTTGCCTGAATATAAAAATGGCTTTTGCCCTGGTGAGTGAAACCACAAACCACTTGGTTCGCAGCTGACCAGCTGACAGCGTCTCTGTTTTACACAGAGATACCTCCCTCTAGCTCTCATCAGAAATCTTAATTATGACCATCTGGGTCTGGATCTGACTGTTCTTTCCAGTCGAGGAGTTCTGGACACATTTCACAATGAATGCACGAGCTCATCATGCTTGTTTTTATTGTTAAAGTTTGGCATTTTAAGTGATCATGAATGATCTGAATTTTCGCCCCCCCACGTTCCAGTTCTCGACTTTCGCACCTTGTATACGCTGACAGGAGCTATATTTAACTGGCTTGACGGTGCACTCCAGTGGATGATGGAGCAACCAAAAAGGTCAGGCTCGGGGAAGTAACTAAATGTAATCAGCCACGACTGAGCAGTGCTCTGGCCACGCACCAACTGTTGTGGCTCTCTGCAGTGATTTAGGAACCAAATGGGAGGCGACGGTAAACAAGCCACACGGAGGTTCAGGAGAAGCCCGTCCAAAAGATCTAAAGCTGGAGGAAACCTCTCACACAAATATTACAGTGACACCAACACTAAAGAGTGAGCCAAGGGGGAATGTATTTAGAGGTGCCATCCATATATCAATGTGTACATTTCCATAGATTGGATACATGGGAATGTTGTACCAATCAAGCAAACTGTGTCTCAGTCCACAAACATGGGCTATGTATTGCTGTGTTTCTGCTTACGGTAATAGGGTGACTTTTTTTATTTGCACAGTGTGACCACAGGTGTTACACATCACATGGACTGCACAGTAGTGTGTGTGTGTGTGAAAGTATATATACTCTTTTGATCCCGTGAGGGAAATTTGGTCTCTGCATTTATCCCAATCCGTAAATTAGTGAAACACAAACAGCACAGGGGAGCAGTGAGGGGTTAGGTGCCTTGCTCAAGGGCACTTCAGCCGGGGATGTGGGTATGGGAGAGCAGTGCTCAACCACTTCCCCCGCCCACATTTGTCCTACTGGAACCGGCAACCCTTCGGTTACAAGCCCAAAGCCCTGACCAGTAGGCCACGGCTGCCCCTCCAACCCTTCGGTTCCAAGCCCAAAGCCCTGACCAGTAGGCCACGGCTGCCCCTCCAACCCTTCGGTTCCAAGCCCAAAGCCCTGACCAGTAGGCCACGGCTGCCGCTCCATCCACGGCTGATGGATGCTGTGTGCTGTGTGTCTACTTTACCTGCAGACTGTGGTAGAAAAATGCCCTTGGGGATGACCACTTTGTCTTCAGAGTTCCTGGCCCAGTCCACCATCCCCTTCCTGCCCTTCATGGGGAAATTGATGTCGGTCATGACGGACACTGCCGGGAGCCTCTGGATGCTGGCCACTGGTGAAGTAACACACACACACACACAAACACACACACACACACAGACACACACACACACACTGCTTTTGAGTAACAATGTGACTGGGATGAGACAATGTGATTTTGACTGGACAGACAGACAGACAGTTAGTTAGTTGTTTTTGAAGTTGACAGTTTGTGAAGTGTGATAAATTCAATAGCTCCTTCGCTTACGCACTGACGCCCCAGGATACATGTGAGATGTTCAATAAACCCTCCAGCCGAGGTGTCGGCATTACATAACCCAATCATTGACGGCTGACATTAATCCCTGCTGTCAGAATCCTCTCTGAATTGTATCAGTCATACCGGCTGTTATGAGTCCCCTACCTCTCAGGGCTGTCTCCCGTATGTCTGCTACACACCTTGGGTAGTTTCATAGCCTCAGCACGAGGCATCTTTGCATGACGTGGCAGCAACACATGCAGCCACAGCTAGGATATCACCCATTTCGTCTCACAAGAAACCAGTCAAAACAGGCTAACACCTCTATTCCTCTGAGACAGGTCTGTGGCCCCACACAGCAACCTTTTAGTTGTTTACGAGTCACTGTGTGTGTGTGTGTGTGTGTGTGTAAGCTGTTTGCACAAAGCATGATATCCCATGGGGTCAGCATGTCAAGTAAACTACTTCTTTTTCAATGTCAATTTCACAGAACACAAGCGTCAGGCATCTCCAAACGTATTCACATCCCAGGATAGGACCATGGAGAGATATGAAAACATGCAAGTGTGAAGGTTAAAGAAAGTGCATCACTATGCTGAAGTTTGGGTAAAATTCAAATGAAAAATGATTTCATAGGACCTGATAAATTGCTAAAATGACACATATCCTTCTGTTCTAGGAGATAACAAGAGGCTCCAGATCTATCTGAAATAACACTGTGCAATTAGAAACCTGCCAGACAAAAATCTGTGTGCTCAACAGGGAGTGTTTTAATGAAACACCCCATTTTGGAATTAAAAAAAGTCAGTTTCTTTCCACTCATCCGCTAACTAGGCTCAGTCGGAAGGGCATCTGATCCAATGTGTTGTTCTGGCTGCCTTTACTAACGCTGGGTGGTGTGAACTTCACCAAGGAGGCGACAGCTGCGACTCTGTCCAGAGTTCTGCCACAAGAGATGCCATCATGTCGCCTCCTCCACCTCCTCCTCTTCCTCCTTCACACAGACTGAGTAGCAACCGCTAACGCTAACAGCGGGATAAACACGACCTCTCTGATAATGGCTGGAGCAACAGAGACATGTTCTCATCCACCTACAGTATTTCTTTTCAGTTGGAGAGAAGGGAATTAATTGATTTCAATGGAGGTGGCAGATTAGACGCTAACACCTCCACCCCCGTCTAAATGACAGCGAGCGCTCCACTTTATGCTGGCATTCCCGGAGAAATGATCTTCTTAAGAAACCTCTCTCCTTCTCTCACTTTCTCTCTCTCTCTCTCTCTCTCTCTCTCTCTCTCTCTCTCTCTCCGGCTCTGGTAATTGACAGACACCAGCTCTTTTTGCTGGTATGAACCTGTGGTACGACAGGTTTAAGAATGACAGTAAGCCCTCTCTTTTACAATGCATTTGGATGGCTTTGAAGGGGCTTTTACACATGGATGCAAACCCAATGCTTGGAGAGCAAGGAAGCAAACAACAGAGAGAGAGAAAGAGAGACAGAGAGAGAGAAAATTGAAAGATTGCTTTTCTCATTCTCTATGGCCCCCGTAAGGTTGTAATCTATGTAATTATTGGGTGGCATGTCATGTGAGA
>NC_055972.1:28955532-28960532 GCF_018492685.1 Alosa sapidissima | reverse complement strand
CAGAGAGTTGTGAGGAGTGTGAACCCATTACATAGTGTTTCATATTCCTGAAAGCACTTTGATTGGCTAAGATGGTGCACCGCAGTGCAGAAATGGATGACTCACATTTCAGAAAACGTTGCAGTAGTTCAGGCAGGGGCCGGAGATTTTTTTTCCCCCAACCATATCGCGTCTGATGCGAACAGCATTTCCAAAAACATACTGAACACATAACTCGCCCCTAAACTTTTGCAAAAGACATTACTGAGCCGAAGCTTGTCATGTCAACTCATAGATCAGACGATGTCAGACACAGAGTGTGTGGCATTCGTTGTTTGGCTGGCTATCGCGTTTAGAATGTCCCTCCTCGTTTGGTTCAAATGCTTGCCCCTTCTGTAGGCTGTGGAGCTCCGTGCGGAGGGTGACTCGATCGGAGAAAAGAGCAGAGGGAGTCGCATGTTCGCCACTCAAGGTTACACGGCTTAAAAAAGTGGAAGGACAGCGAGCGCAGCCAGCGGTGACAAGCGAGCGAGAGTATTTATCGCACTGTCGAGGCAGGGGCCATAAATTCAACTGGAAATGATACAGCAATATCTTATTTGGCCACATGACTTCCTCTTGGCCACCGCCACAACACTGGCACTGCATTTTCTTTATTTCTTCCTTCCTTCCTTCCTTTCTTTTTTTACTCTCCCTTGCTCGCTCCATTCTTCTATATTTTTAATCAGAGAGAGCAGACAATAACTATAGCCGCAGGTTATTTACTCAAATGAATATGATGTCAATACGGGCATGCCCTATACGGGTCTGGGAATCAATAGTGGGAGCTTTATTTCTTATTTTGTTGTCATCTGCGCCACAGCCCAGGAGAGACAGAGGGGAATTGCCTTTAAGCTGCTAGGGGGGGAGACAACAGCGAGGGTGTCTTCAGTGAAAAATGGAGGGGATCTCTCCCGAGACTGGAGATTTCAGATTTGTTCCGTATTTCAATGTGAGCCCAACCTCTGGGGCCTGTCTGGGGCTTTGAGTTTGAAATACTGCTCTGAGGCCTGCACGCGACTGTGTTTGAAGATTTAATAAATAAATAAACGATTTGTTAATCAATTCCCTTTTTGTGGAAGAAAGGGAACAGTAGGGTTTTGCTAAAGGGGTTTTGAAAAGGCTTTGAGTTACACCAGCACAGCACAGGTTTGTGGGTGGGAGGAGAATTACAGCATGCAAAAAGCTCACATTACTCAGAAGATCCCTGAAATGGTTCATTTTTAAGAGCTACCCTCCACTGAAACAGGACATGCACAGCTGTTAGTGTGTGAGCATCCTTGCTCTCTATTAGTTATGTTGTCCCTCGATTTTCACTGTGTTTTTGTTTTTTTTGGTTATGGAGCCTCCACCTTCAAAGCTGTGCTACCCTCTCTTCCCATGGACAATTTCATCTAAAAAGCACTGCTGCCCTGTCCGGGGTGACACAGTAGCAATCTCACACACCATATACTGTTATAAACACAATAAGGAAGCACTTTCAGGGTTGGCTACCTCGGGAGATGATAAAAGATAGTCCTGGAAAGCACTCTGCCACATATAGAAAGTCACCAATCAAACTGCTATTTAATGCTGCTATTTAATTCGATTTAATTCTTTTCCAAGGACAACAGCCCAATGATAAATGAGAGCTGGCATATTTTGACAATAAGCAATTTAATGTGTATTCAAAAAAAAATTCTCGAGGTTGTACTTTGAGGCCACAGACTGACACAGAGGAGTATTTCTGTCTTTACCTTGCAGTCCCAAAGTCATGGAGAGAAGTAAAAGGCTACTTACTTCCCCACGAGCCAAGGACAAGGATGATTCAGTAATTAGGCCTATACAACTATAACTGTAGCATAGTGCCATCCCAGGGGCAACACTATGGCTGGAGAGGAGAAATATGAGGTGCACAAATATCACTGGTGCCATATTTCCCCTCCAGACAAAACAAACCATTTTAAGACAGAATAATGTTTGCAATTAATCGTTAGCATTCTCACACAGATATGCACACCCAGATCCCTATTAAACTAAATGGTCTCTTCAGTCTTAGTCTTAGTACTGTTTAGGGGGAAAAAAAAAAATTAGGAAAAATGGAATGTTGCTCACAAAAGGTAAAATGAACCCTATCAACTCCCAATAGACCTCTCCAGAATAAGTCCCGCCTCCGTAACTTCCGTATCCATCCAACTTCCGGGCGTCGAATGTCTATGGGAAATAACATGGCGTTTCGAAATATCATACCAGTAAAACATCTGTAGGTGGCGAAGTAGAAAAAAATGGTGGGCCGATTGGCCTACACACTATAGAAATATATCAGTAAGAAGCACTAAGCTAACGCACGCTTCAGACGCTGCGACTCCCCTAGTCAAGGTTGCATAGCAACGGCAATGTTTCATAGTTTGTCTTCACCGAAATGGAGTTCGTGACACCAGAGCCTGTCTACGGAGGTGGCACTAACCCTGCGTGAAATCATCATGTTTGATAGGTTGTTAATACATTCTGAAAACGTTACTGTTCTGATCAAGGTCATGCAAAATAAAGCTATCGACTCAATACGATTCAGCCTCTGATTCCTAGTCTGCTTTTCATTATCTGTTATTCGTGAAAAAAAATCTCATCTCGTCATGTCTTTAGTGTCTTCGTCGGCAATTTCTTTCTTTTTCAAATATCTCAATAACAGCCAACAAACTCGCACAGTCAAACCAAAGTTAAGTCATGTTGAAAAGAAGCTGAACCTTGCAAACGATTTACATTTATAGACCACTGAAACCACACATGAATCACACGTGAAAATGACCATCACGTTAGGTTGTGACTGGTTGGTTGTGTGCAAGATCTAACGCCCTCCTCCACCCGCGTACATCGCAACTAGCTCTCGGTTAGCATTAATAATCGTTTACTACTTAAACGGCACCGACAATAAAAAAATCCAGTGGAAACTAGATGGCAGAAGTGTGTAGGCCAATCGGCTCACCAGCCTTTTCTACTTTGTCACCTACAGAGTTTGACAGGTACGATCTTTCGAAACGCCATGTTATTTCCCATAGACATTTGACGACCGGAAGTTGGATGGATACGGAAGTTACTGAGGCGGGACTTATTCAGGAGAGGTCTATGAGTGAACTGAAAATGAGCCATAAAATATTCAGAAGCTTTGTCGAATTAAACATTCATTCTGTTTGTGAATCACAATCTAGTATGTACATAAACTGAAGGACACCAGAAAGTAAATAAAACTAAACATTTTTTTTCTTATTCCTCTTTAAGGTAGCCTACCTCATGAGGTTTTCTCTACAAAATTCTTTCTCCCTCTCTTTCCCTCTCTCTCTTATACACACACACACACACACACTTGCACACAAATTCTCTCTCTTTCTTAAACTACAGATGACATATTGGTGTCTGTGAAAAGTGGGTCATGTGTAACAAGCCAGAAACGTCCAGGAGGGCATGGAGGTGTGCGCAGAAACATGAGAAGCTGGAGATAGCCTAGCGTAGCCTAGCCTAGCGTAGCCTCGGTTAAAGATTCCCCCAGGGGACGGTTCAAGAGCGTAAATAATTGAGGCGATCTACATTAAAAGCATGCTTAGCTCGCTAAGTAATGCAACACGGACAATCAGGACGTCTTCATCCAGTTCAGTGTGTGTGTGTGTGTGTGTGTGTGTGTGTGTGTGTGTGTGTGTGTGTGTGCTCCCGTGCCATGCTAGCTGTGTGTGGTGCCACAGGGCTGGAGAAGAAATGAACAGCGGTGGCTCTGCCAGTGCGGTGAAGCCTTTGTGTCTGATGGGAGCCTACAGATAAGTGAACCTGACAGTAAAGGGTGGTAACTTGGAGAGGAAGTCAGGGTTGGAGGGAGGGGCATAGGATGAGGAAGCCTTTCCACAATGACCTCCAGTGTGTCATGCTGTATCTCCCGGCTATGCTCTACACTACAACAACTCTCTCTGCGAAAGAACAGTCTTCCAGCAGTTACATATTTGCATACAGTATGTAGCCTACATTAAGTCTTCACTGAATGCATTTTACCTCGAGGAATAAATAGATGAAAATAGATAAATAGAATGAGAGGAATAAAAAGGTATGCAAACATATATCCTTTTTTCCTCAGGACAAAATGGCTGAATGAGTTGAGTGCCGTTAGTGTTGTTCTGTTACTTTATACATTTCGGTTGATGTAGGAAAGGACACATCATTTCTGACAGGCACACAGAAGGGAGGCCTTAAGAACACTTTAATGGTTCTTTCTTGTTGTTGTTGCTGTTGTTGTTTTTCCCTGTAGAGTCCCACTGTCTTCGCAGTGAACATAAAAAATTCAGTGCTTCTACTGACAGAGGGAATAGCTGCTGAAACAAGCTGTGGTATTAACCAAATGAAAAAGGTAGTCTGCTGACAATCCCTTCCTTTCCAAAACCAACTAACCAATTAGCAGTTTAATTCTCAACTTGATTCAAACTGTACAATGGTATACAAATAAGGAGTTGAACACACACATGTCCTGAAAGTGACTCATGGCTGCTTGGTGAACCTGTGTGTGAAAATGGAGACATTAGTCTCCCTCTTTTCCACAGTCATTCACATCACTGATATTGGACGAGGGAGCTTTCATAGGAATTTAGCACATTAAGTGGAGAGTGCTTGATTTCAATTAACATTATTGATTCACAGTTGCACCCCCCCCCCACACACACACACACACACACACATACACATACACACACACACACACAACCTGGCCACACCGTGCTCCATTTATCCTGCATTACTGATGGCTGAAAGAAATTGACATGGGGAAGTCAGCAGCTCCTGCCTCTCGGATTACACGTCCGTGTCAACGCAACAGCACCAAATTAAAGAGGTATCGAGATGAGCTGCGCGGAATGACACTTCGGAATGGCTTACCCAGGTTCCCTGTCATCAGGTAGGCATTGTGGAAGTCTTTCATGCCCAGGCCAACGATGTGGATAAACTCTTCGATGACTTGCATTAACTCCACC